>NC_057812.1:159611729-159651092 GCF_018294505.1 Triticum aestivum | reverse complement strand
GTGGGGGTGGATGAACATGACCCCGTGGTGTTGCCTTTGGATGAACAGGACCCCGATCAATCGAGCCGGTTGGGGCTGGATGAACAGGACTCCGTGGAGGGCTGGATGAACAGGACCACCCCGTGGAGGGTAGAATGAATAGTAGAAGGTGGAGGGCGGGATGAACAGTAGCCCGTGGAGGGGTGCTTGAACAGGAGCCCATGGAGAGGGGCGGTTGAACAGTAGCCGGTGGAGTAGCGCGCGGTGGAGGCTGGATGAACAGGAGCCCGTGGATGAACAGTCGCAGGTGGAGGCTGGAGGAGGTCGACGGCGGATGAACAGTAGTTCGTGGAGGCTGGAGGGGGTCGACGGTGGAGATGAACAGTATCCTGTGGAGTCCCGTTTTGCGGTACGCTACACCCCTCCCGATGAACAGGACCCCCGTTTCGACCATAGCGCTCCAACACAAGTCCGTTTCCTCCGTTTTGCGGTACGCCACACCCCTCCCGATCAACAGGACCCCCGTTTCGACTGTAGGAGGTTCGTTTCCTCCGTTTTGCGGTACGCCAGACCCCTCCCGATCAATAGGATCCCGTTTCGAACGTGGACGGTCGAACACAAGGCCGTTTTCTCCGTTCTGCGGTACGCCAGGCCTCGTTTCCATCGCCTGTTCCGTCCAAGCCCTCCCGATGAACACGACGCATTCCATTGCCTCCCCATGAACATGACGCATTCCGTTGCCTCCCCATGAACACGACGACGACGTTGTTTCTCTGCTCTGACCCAGCCATGTACACGAGCCCTGGCCGTACGTATGTGCGAGTAGGCGTTCGAGACCCCGCCCGTATGTACACATACATGGCCGTATTTTCTTTCTTGCACCCTGGCCGCTGTACGTACGTGTACATGCTACGTGCGCGCCTCTACTACGACACGTGCACGCCTCTACATCGACCAGTATATATGTACGTACACGTTCGCGACCAGAATGACAACGCTACGTATGCTTCGACTAGGTGGGTCCCGACTGTCAGGCACTTGCGTGCGAAGATGTAGCTGGTGGGTCCCAGCAGTCAGGGAGGCGAAATACGGTGGCCCGTCTGGTGGGTCCCGCTGTCTGGTGGAGGAATAATTATTTTGCACGTAATAAGGAGGCACTTCCTTACTGCGGCCGTGGACCCAGCTGTCAGCCTCTCCATGTACAGTCCACATCTGATGGAAGCCGTTCCTTGACCACATTAACCACGCCGCGCTGAGAGCACCAGCGCAGTGGACGACGGCGAGGCCTAGGAAGGGGACGACGCGGAGCCAGGGAAGACGCGGCAGTGGATGCCCACGCGTAGAGGTGTACGAGGGTTCACTGGTTCGCTATGGTGTGAGGCTGCCGTCGCCGCAGAATAACAGGGGATGGGTGAGTAGAGGGATGGCCTGGCCAGCGGTGGGAGTAGTAGGGGGCGGTGAGGCCTCCGCCGCATCGTAGCCGGCCATGGGAGGCAAGAGCACGAGGCACGACCGGCGCTGGTTTGGGCGGCTGGAGTAAGAAGAACAGAGGTTGAAGAAGCACTACGGCCGTTGGATGGACATCGTACGGTCACTGGAGCTAGAATCATGCATATTGACTAAGTTGACAAAGCCCTCCATCCCCGTCAACTTAGTAGGCCCACAAGTTAGCCTGCCACTATACTGGGTCCCAGCTAACAAGGGGAGTATTCATTTTTTTGTGCGTAATAAGGAGGCACTTCCTTGCGTGCGAAGATATAGCTGGTGGGTCCGAGCTGTCAGTGGTGGTAACTTTTTTTTTCGCGAAATACAGAGGCCCTTTTGGCGGGTCCCTGATGTCAGGTGGAGGAATCATTATTTTGTGTGTAATAAGGAGGCATTTCCTTGCGTGCGGCCGTAGACCCAGCTGTCGGCCTCTCCACGTAAAGTCCACTTCAGATACATGTCGGTCGTTGACCACGTTGACCAGGCCGCATCGAGAGCACCAGGGCGGTGGACGATGGCGAGGCCTAGGAAGGGGACGACACGGAGGCAGGGAAGACTCGGCAGTTGTTTCCCACCCGGAGGGGAGTACGACTGTACGGGGGTTTACTGGTTCATCTGCCGTCGCTGGAGAATAATAGCAGGTGTGGGTGAGTAGAGGGATGGCTAGGCCAGCGATGGGAGTACGGTCGGGCGGTGAGGCCTGCGCGGCAGCACAACCGGCCACGAGGAGGAGGGAGCAGGCAGTCCCGCCGACGCTTGTTTGAGCGGCTGGAGCAGGAAGAGCAGAGATTGAAGAAGCACGACGGCCATTGGATGGACATCCAACAGTCAGTGCTTGTGGGTCAACTTTTTTTAGGAAAGCCTCAAATCTATGGAAAACAACATACAACCCATCTGCCATTATTTCTAGTAATTTACAGCCCATTTGCTAATTCTTAAGGTTTTTTTGGAGCCCGTATTCTTTTTGTTAGCATTACAGCCCATATTGTGGCAACTGTTAAAAAATTATAAGAAATTTTGCATATTTCGGTGCGGTCCGAACTATTTTTAATCCTAAAATTTTGACTCACATTCAAACTGATTTTAAAAATAAATGTATATCAATATAAAATCCAACAAATTCTCCACGCATAAAAATTAATGTAATTTAAAATCCTGAAATGAAAAAAAGATATTTGAAACTAATTGCGGGTTTGATGTGTTTTAAAAATGTACAACCCATTTCTCATTACTGATGGGCCATTTTCTCGGCGAGCCGAATGAAAGCTCTCTGAGGGAGTGCTGGATTAGGGGGTCTCCGGACAGCCGGACTATCTCCATTGGCTGGACTGTTAGACTATGAAGATACAAGATTGAAGACTTCGTCTCGTGTCCGGATGGGACTCTACTTGGCGTGGAAGGCAAGCTAGGCAGTACCGCAGTACGGATATGGATATCTCCTCCTTTGTAACTGACCTTGTGTAACCCTAACCCTCTCCGGTGTCTATATAAACCGAAGGGTTTTAGCCCGTAGGACAACAACCATAACATAAAATCATACCATAGGCTAGCTTCTAGGATTTAGCCTCTCTGATCTCGTGGTAGATCTACTCTTGTACTACCCATATCATCAATATTAATCAAGCATGACGTAGGGTTTTACCTCCATCAAGAGGGCCCTAACCTGGGTAAAACATCGTGTCCCCTGCCTCCTGTTACCATCTGGCCTAGATGCACAGTTCGGGACCCCCTACCCGAGATCCGCCGGTTTTGACACCGACATTGGTGCTTTCATTGAGAGTTCCTCTGTGTCGTTGCTGTTAGGCTTGATGGCTCCTACTATCATCGATAGTGATGCGGTCCAGGGTGAGACTTTTCTCCCCAGACAGATCTTCGTATTCGGCGGCTTTGCACTGCGGGCTATTTTGCTTGGCCATCTGGAGCAGATTGAAAGCTACACCCCTGGCTGTCAGGTCAGATTTGGAAGTTTGAACTACACGACCGACATCCGCGGAGACTTGATCTTCGACGGATTCGAGCCACAGCCGGGCGCCGCACTGTCGCGATGGGTATGACCTAGCTCTGCCGCCGAACAGTACCCCAGAGGCTGCGCCCGCATCAGCTCCGACCCTTAGCTCGGAGCCAACTGCGCCAATCAAGGACATGTGGTTAGACACCGCCTCAGGGGCCGCAGTCTCAATGGCGATCGAGCCAAACACCAGCATAATCCTCTACGCAGCCCATGACTCCAAGGTGCTGGACTCTTTTTCTAACTCCGAACCGCCCGCGCCCCTGCCAATCGAATCCAATTGGGTGCCGATCATGGAATTCACCACCGTGGATATCTTTCAGCACTCACCCTTCGGCGACATTCTGAATTCACTAAGGTCTCTCTCTTTGTCAGGAGAGCCCTGGCCGGATTATGGCCAACAGGATTGGGATGCGGACGATGAAGAAATTCGACGCCCACCCACCACCCACTTAATAGCCATTGTCGATGACTTAACCGACATGCTCGACTTCGACTCCGAAAACATCAACGGTATGGACGACAATGCAGGAGGCGAAGAGGAACCACCACCCACAGGGCGCTGGACGTCCACTTCATCATATGACGTATACATGGTGGACACACCAAAAGAAGACGACGACGAGGAACGGAAGGATGCACCGAAGGCTTGTCCCCTCGAGAAGCAGTCAAAGCGGCGGCGCAAGCGCCGCCCCAAATCCCGCCTCGGCAGAAATAACGATCATACAGACCCAGCGTTGGAGCAGGGCGAACCATTGCCGGACCAAGCAATATGGAGAATCAAACCGAACAAACCAATTCTGTCAAAGATAATAGCCCGGACAACATAACGTCGGACAGGCACCCGGAGCAGCAGAATGCCCGTCAAAGGCTTGTTGCCACCGCGAGGAGTCTGAAAAAGCAGAAGCAAAGGCTCAAGGCTGCACAGGACACACTCCAAATCAGATGGAGTAAAGTACTCAACACAACAGCGAAGTACGGCGACAATCGCCCCATCAAGAGCTACCCAAAGCGGAAGTTGCTACCTGAATTCGACGAGGAGGCCTCAGACCCCCCACAACCAAAATTCAAAACAGCCACCTGGCCGGATAGACGACCTCACGACCAACATAGAGCGGCAAACAATGCCACTCACAAGACAATATGCGATCCATGCGAGGGCTCGCACCAAAAGGACGACACAACTAGATCCATCTATGGACCACGCAAGCGCGCCCCAACATATGATGTAACAGAACAAACATCCGAACAACGTGGTACACCCAGATACAGGGGTGCCGCACACCCCCCATGTTTCATCGATGAGGTGCTGGACCATGAATTTCCAGAGGGATTCAAACCCGTAAACATAGAGGCATACGACGGAACAACAGACCCTGGGGTCTGGATCGAGGACTATATCCTCCACATCCATATGGCTCGAGGAGATGATCTCCATGCCATCAAGTACTTACCCCTGAAGCTCAAAGGGCCAGCTCGTCACTGGCTTAAAGGCCTCCCCGAAAACTCCATTGGAAGCTGGGAAGAGCTCGAAGACGTTTTTCAGGCAAATTTTCAAGGGACTTATGTCCGACCTCCGAACGCGGATGATTTGAGTCATATAACTCAACAGCCCGGAGAGTCAGCCCGAAAGCTTTGGAACAAGTTTCTTACTAAAAAGAACCAAATTGTCGACTGTCCGGACGCCGAAGCCTTGGCAGCTTTTAAGCATAGCGTCCGTGACGAATGGCTTGCCAGACATCTCGGCCAAGAAAAGCTGAGAACAATGGCAACATTAACAAGCCTCATGACCCGCTTTTGCGCAGGTGAGGACAGCTGGCTAGCCAGATGCAGCACCAGCGACCCCAGTACATCTGAAGTTAGAGATGGAAACGGGAAATCACGGCGCAACAGCAATAACAAACGCTGGAATAAAGAAGACAACACGAAGAGCACGGCAGTAAACGCCAGATTCAAAAGCTCTCGGCCAGGTCAGCAAAAGCCGCCCTCTAAAGGCGCCAGAGACAAACTGTCCAGCCTAAACAAAATTCTGGACCAAATATGTCACATCCATAGCACCCCTGGCAAACCAGCCAATCATACCCATAGAGAATGTTGGGTCTTGAACCGGTCCGGCAAGCTCAACGCTGTACACAAGGGGGAGGATACACCAAGCGAAGACGCGGATGAGCCTCTCGAGCAAGACACTTGGGAACAAAAGAAATTTCCACCAGAAGTCAAAACAGTAAACGTGTTACACGTGATCAAGGGAAGAAACAAAATGGCACTCCCAGAAAAATATGCCCAAGGGCCTATCACCGCGGAGTCCTGCCACTGGTCGTCTCAACCGATAAGTTTCAACCATCGTGATTACTCAGCAAGTATCCGGCGTGCAGGATGGGCTGCCCTGGTATTAGACCCAATAATTGACGGATACCACTTCACACGAGTCCTGATGGACGGTGGCAGCAGTCTAAACCTGATATACCAGGATACAATCCGCGAAATGGGGATAGTGAAGGAAATATGCCCTAGAGGCAATAATAAAGTTATTATTTATTTCCTTATATCATGATAAATGTTTATTATTCATGCTAGAATTGTATTAACTAGAAACATAATACATGTGTGAATACATAGAAAAATCGTATGTCACTAGTATGCCTCTACTTGACTAGCTCATTGAACCAAAGATGGTTAAGTTTCCTAGCCATAGACATGAGTTGTCCTTTGATTAACGGGATCACATCATTATAGAATGATGTGATTGACTTGACCCATTCCGTTAGCATAGCACTTGATCGTTTAGTTTGTTGCTATTGCTTTCTTCATGACTTATACATGTTCCTATGACTATGAGATTATGCAACTCCCGTTTACCGGAGGAACACTTTGTGTGCTACCAAACGTCACAATGTAACTGGGTGATTATAAAGGTGCTCTACAGGTGTCTCTGAAGGTACTTGTTGGGTTGGCGTATTTCGAGATTAGGATTTGTCACTCCGATTGTCGGAGAGGTATCTCTGGGCCCTCTCGGTAATGCACATCACTTAAGCCTTGCAAGCAATGCAACTAATGAGTTAGTTGCAAGATGATGTATTACGGAACGAGTAAAGAGACTTGCCGGTAACGATATTGAACTAGGTATTGAGATACCGACGATCGAATCTCGGGAAAGTAACATACCGATGACAAAGGGAACAACGTATGTTGTTATGCGGTCTGACCGATAAAGATCCTCATAGAATATGTAGGAGCCAATATGAGCATCCAGGTTCCGCTATTGGTTATTGACCGGAGACATGTCTCGGTCATGTCTACATTGTTCTCGAACCCGTAGGGTCCGCATGCTTAACGTTACGATGACAGTTTCATTATAAGTTTATATATGTTGATGTACCGAAGGTTGTTCGGAGTCCCGGATGTGATCACGGACATGACGAGGAGTCTCGAAATGGTCGAGACATAAATATCGATATATTGGACGGCTATATTCGAACACCAGAAGTGTTTCGGGTGATTTCGGAGAAAACCGGAGTGCTCGAAGGGTTACCGGAACCCCCCGGGGAAGTATTGGGCCTTAGTGGGCCTGAGGGGAGAGAGAGGGTAGCAGCCCAGGAGGTGGCGTGCCCCCTCCCATGAGGAGTCCGAATTGGACTAGGGGAGGGGGGCGCGGCCCCTCTTTCCCTCTCCCTCTCCCTCTCTTTCCTTCCCCCTTCTCTCTTCCTAGTTGGACTAGGAAAGGGGAGTCCTACTCCTACTAGGAGGAGGACTCCCCCCTCCTTGGCGCGCCCCAAGGGCTGGCCGGCCTCCCCCCTTGCTCCTTTATATACAGGGGCAGGGGGGAACCTCTAGACACACAAGTTGATCTTCATGATCGTTCTCTTAGCCGTGTGCGGTGCCCCCCTCCACCATAATCCTCGATAATATTGTAGCGGTGCTTAAGCGAAGCCCTGCGATGGTAGAACATCAAGATCGTCACCACACCGTCGTGCTGACGGAACTCTTCCCCGACACTTTGCTGGATCGGAGTCCGGGGATTGTCATCGAGCTGAACGTGTGCTAGAACTCGGAGGTGCCGTAGTTTTGGTGCTTGATCGGTCGGGCCGTGAAGACGTACGACTACATCAACCGCGTTGTGCTAACGCTTCCGCTTATGATCTACAAGTGTATGTGGACAACACTCTCCCCTCTCGTTGCTATGCATCACCATGATCTTGCATGTGCGTAGGAAATTTTTGAAATTACTACGTTCCCCAACAGTGGCATCCGAGCCTAGGTTTTATGCGTTGATGTTGTGCACGAGAAGAACACAAGTGAGTTGTGGGCGATATAAGTCATACTGCTTACCAGCATGTCATACTTTGGTTCGGCGGTATTGTTGGATGAAGTGGCCCGGACCGACATTACGCGTACGCTTACGCGAGACTGGTTCAACCGACGTGCTTTGCACACAGGTGGCTGGCGGGTGTTAGTTTCTCCAACTTTAGTTGATTTGAGTGTGGCTACGCCCGGTCCTTGCGAAGGTTAAAACATCACCAACTTTACAAACTATCGTTGTGGTCTTGATGCGTAGGTAAGAAGGGTTCTTGCTAAGCCCGTAGCAGCCATGTAAAACTTGCAACAACAAAGTAGAGGACGTCTAACTTGTTTTTGCAGGGCATGTTGTGATGTGATATGGTCAAGACATGATGCTAAATTTTATTGTATGAGATGATCATGTTTTGTAACCGAGTTATCGACAACTAGCAGGAGCCATATGGTTGTCACTTTATTGTATGCAATGCAATTGCGCTGTAATGCTTTACTTTATCACTAAGCGGTAGCGATAGTCGTGGAAGCATAAGATTGGCGAGACGACAACGATGCTACGATGGAGATCAAGGTGTCGCGCCGGTGACGATGGTGATCATGACGGTGCTTCGGAGATGGAGATCACAAGCACAAGATGATGATGGCCATATCATATCACTTATATTGATTGCATGTGTTGTTTATCTTTTATGCATCTTATCTTGCTTTGATTGATGGTAGCATTATAAGATGATCTCTCACTAAATTTCAAGATAAAAGTGTTCTCCCTGAGTATGCACCATTGCCAAAGTTCGTCGTGCCCAGACACCACGTGATGATCGGGTGTGATAAGCTCTACGTCCATCTACAACGGGTGCAAGCCAGTTTTGCACACGCAGAATACTCGGGTTAAACTTGACGAGCCTAGCATATGCAGATATGGCCTCGGAACACTGAGATCGAAAGGTCGAGCGTGAATCATATAGTAGATATGATTAACATAGTGATGTTCACCATTGAAAACTACTCCATTTCACGTGATGATTGGTTATGGTTTAGTTGATTTGGATCACGTGATCACTTAGAAGATTAGAGGGATGTCTTTCTAAGTGGGAGTTCTTAAGTAATATGATTAATTGAACTTTAATTTATCATGAACTTAGTCCTGATAGTATTTGCATATCTATGTTGTAGATCAATAGCTCGCGTTATTGCTTCCCTATGTTTTATATATGTTCCTAGAGGAAACTAAGTTGAAATATGATAGTAGCAATGATGCGGACTGGGTCCATGATCTGAGGATTAACCTCATTGCTGCACAGAAGAATTATGTCCTTAATGCACCGCTAGGTGACAGACCAATTGCAGGAGCAGATGCAGACGTTATGAACGTTTGGCTAGCTCAATATGATGACTACTTGATAGTTTAGTGCACCATGCTTAACAGCTTAGAATCGGGATTTCAAAGACGTTTTGAACGTCATGGACCACATGAGATGTTCCAGGAGTTGAAGTTAATATTTCAAGTAAATACCCGAGTTGAGAGATATGAAGTCTCCAACAAGTTCTATAGCTAAAAGATGGAGGAGAATAGCTCAAGCAGTGAGCATGTGCTCAAATTTTCTGGGTACTACAATCGCTTGAATCAAGTGGGAGTTAATCTTCCAGATAAAATAGTGATTGACAGAATTCTCTAGTCACCATCACCAAGTTAGTAGAACTTCGTGATGAACTATAATATGCAAGGGATAACGGAAACGATTCCCAAGCTCTTCGTGATGCTGAAATCGACGAAGGTAGACATCAAGAAAAGCATCAAGTGTTGATGGTAAACAAAATCACTAGTTTCAAGTAAAGGGACAAAGGGAAGAAAGGGGAACTTCAAGAAGAACAGCAAGCAAGTTGCTGCTCAAGTGAAAAAAAACCAAGTCTGGACCTAAGCTTGAAACTGAGTGCTTCTACTGCAAAGGGACTGGTCACTGGAAGCGGAACTACCCCAAGTAATTGGCAGATAAGAAGGATGGCAAAGTGAACAAAGGTATATTTGATATACAGATTATTGATGTTTATATTACTAGTGTTCGTAGCAGTCCCTCGGTATTTGATACTGGTTCAGTTGCTAAAAGTAGTAACTCGAAACGGGAGTTGCAGAATGAACAGAGACTAGTTAAGGGTGAAGTGATGATGTGTGTTGGAAGTAGTTCCAAGATTGATATGATCATCATTGCACACTCCCTATACTTTCGGGATTATTGTTGAACCTAAATAAGTGTTATTTGGTGTTTGCGTTGAGCATGAATATGATTTGATCATGTTTATTGCAATACGGTTATTCATGTAAGTTAGAGAATAATTGTTGTTTTGTTTACATGAATAAAACCTTCTATGGTCATACACCCAACGAAAATGGTTTGTTGGATCTCGATCGTGGTGATACACATTTTTATAACATTGAAGCCAAAAGATGCAAAGTTAATAATGATAGTGCAACTTATTTGTGGCACTGCCGGTTAGGTTATATTGGTGTAAAGCGCATGAAGAAAATCCATGCTGATGGGCTTTTGGAATCACTTGATTATGAATCAGTTGATGCTTGCGAACCATGCCTCATGGGCAAGATGACTAAGACTCCGTTCTCCGGAACAATGGAGCGAGCAACTGACTTATTGGAAATAATACATACTGATGTATGCGGTCCGATGAGTGTGAAGGCTCACGGCAAGTATCGTTATTTTCTGACCTTCACAGATGATTTGAGTAGATATGGGTATATCTACTTAATGAAACACAAGTCTGAAACATTTGAAAAGTTCAAAGAATTTCAGAGTGAAGTGGAGAATCATCGTAACAAGAAAATAAAAGTATCTACGATATGATCGCAGAAGTAAAATATTTGAGTTACGAGTTTGGCCTTCAGTTAAAACAATGTGAAAAAGTTTCACTACTCACGCCACCTGGAACACCATTACAGTGTAATGGTGTGTCCGAACATCGTAACCGTACTTTATTAGATATGGTGTGATCTATGATGTCTCTTACCGATTTACCACTATCGTTTTGGGGTTGTGCATTAGAGACAGCTACATTCACATTAAATAGGGCACCATCTAAATCCGTTGAGACGACACCGTATGAACTATGGTTTGGCAAGAAACCTAAGCTGTCGTTTCTTAAAGTTTGAGGTTGCAATGCTTATGTGAAAAAGTTTCAACCCGATAAGCTGAAACCCAAATCGGAGTAGTGCATCTTCATAGGATACCCAATAGAAAATGTTGGGTACACCTTCTATCACAGATCTGAAGGCAAGATATTCATTACTGAGAATGGATCCTTTCTAGAGAATGAGTTTCTCTCGAAAAAGGTGAGTGGGAGGAAAGTAGAACTTGATGAGGTAACTGTACCTTCTCCCTTATTGGAAAGTAGTTCATCACAGAAATCTGTTCCTGTGACTACTACACCAATTAGTGAGGAAGCTAATGATGATGATCATGTAAACTTCAGATCAAGTTACTACCGAACCTTGTAGGTAAACCAGAGTGAGATACGCACCAGAGTGGTACGGTAATCCTGTTCTGGAGGTCATGTTACTTGACCATGACGAGCCTATGAACTATGAGGAAGCGATGATGAGCCCAGATTCCGCGAAATGGCTTGAGGCCATAAAATCTGAGATGGGATCCATGTATGAGAACAAAGTGTGGACTTTGGTTGACTTTCCCGATGATCAGCAAGCCATAAAAAATAAATGGATCTTCAAGAGGAAGACGGAGGTGATAGTAGTGTTACTATCTACAAAGCTAGAATTGTCGCAAAAGGTTTTCGACAAGTTCAAGGTGTTGACTACGATGAGAGTTTCTCACTCGTATCTATGCTTAAGTCTTTCCAAATCATGTTAGCAATTGCCGCATTTTATGAAATCTGGCAAATGGATAAACAAAACTGCATTCCTTAATGGATTTATTAAAGAAGAGTTGTATATAATGCAACCAGAAGGTTTTGTCAATCCTAAAGGTGCTAACAAAATATGCAAGCTTCAGCGATCCGTCTATGGACTGGTGCAAGCATCTCAGAGTTGGAATATACGCTTTGATAAGTTGATCAAAGCATATAGTTTTATACAGACTTGCGGTGAAGCCTGTATTTACAAGAAAGTGAGTGGGAGCACTACAACATTTCTGATAAATATATGTGAATGACATATTGTTGATCGGAGATAATGTAGAATTATTCTGCAAAGCATAAAGGAATGTTTGAAAGGAGTTTTTCAAAGAAAGACCTCGGTGAAGCTGCTTACATATTGAGCATCAAGATCTATAGAGATAGATCAAGACGCTTGATAAGTTTTTCAATGAGTACATACCTTGACAAGATTTTGAAGTAGTTAAAAATGGAACAGTCAAAGAAGGAGTTCTTGCCTGTGTTACAAGGTGTGAAGTTGAGTAAGACTCAAAACCCGACCACGGCAGAAGATAGAGAGAGAATGAAAGTCATTCCCTATGCCTCAGCCATAGGTTCTATAAAGTATGCCATGCTGTGTACCAGACCTATTGTATACCCTGCCCTGAGTTTGGCAAGGGAGTACAATAGTGATCTAGGAGTAGATCACTGGACATTGGTCAAAATTATCCTTAGTGTTATAAGGATATGTTTCTCGATTATGGAGGTGAAAAAAGTTTTGACATTGATCCAGATGACTATCTCAATCTGCATAGATATTGAAAGTGGGAGCAATTAGCTAGAGTAGCTCCGTGCAGAGCATTGTTGACATAGAAATTTGCAAAATACATACGGATCTGAATGTAGCAGACCTGTTGACTAAACCTCCCTCACAAGCAAAACATGATCACACCTTAGTACTCTTTGGGTATTAATCACATAGCGATGTGAACTAGATTATTGACTCTAGTAAACCCTTTGGGTGTTGGTCACATGACGATGTGAACTATGGGTGTTAATCACATGGTGATGTGAACTATTGATGTTAAATAACATGGCGATGTGAACTAGATTATTGACTCTAGTGCAAGTGGGAGACTGAAGGAAATATGCCCTAGAGGCAATAATAAAGTTATTATTTATTTCCTTATATAATGATAAATGTTTATTATTCATACTAGAATTGTATAAACCAGAAACATAATACATGTGTGAATACATAGACAAACAGTATGTCACTAGTACGCCTCTACTTGACTAGCTCGTTGAATCAAAGATGGTTAAGTATCCTAGCCATAGACATGAGTTGTCATTTCATTAACGGGATCACTTAATTAGAGAATGATGTGATTGACTTGACCCATTCCGTTAGCATAGCACTTGATCGTTTAGTTTGTTGCTATTGCTTTCTTCATGACTTATACATGTTCCTATGACTATGAGATTATGCAACTCCCGTTTACCGGAGGAACACTTTGTGTGCTACCAAACGTCACAACGTAACTGGATGATTATAAAGGTGCTCTACAGGTGTCTCTGAAGGTACTTGTTGGGTTGGCGTATTTCGAGATTAGGATTTGTCACTCCGATTGTCGGAGAGGTATCTCTGGGCCCTCTCGGTAATGCACATCACTTAAGCCTTGCAAGCAATGCAAGTAATGAGTTAGTTGCGAGATGATGTATTACGGAATGAGTAAAGAGACTTGCCGGTAACGATATTGAACTAGGTATTGAGATACCGACGATCGAATCTCGGGCAAGTAACATACCGATGGCAAAGGGAACAACGTATGTTGTTATGTGGTCTGACCGATAAAGATCTTCGTAGAATATGTAGGAGCCAATATGAGCATCAGGTTCCGCTATTGGTTATTGACCGGAGACGTGTCTCGGTCATGTCTACATTGTTCTCGAACCCGTAGGGTCCGCATGCTTAACGTTACGATGATAGTTTCATTATAAGTTTATATATTTTGATGTATCGAAGGTTGTTCGGAGTCCCGGATGTGATCACGGACATGACGAGGAGTCTCGAAATGGTTGAGACATAAAGATCGATATATTGGACGGCTATATTCGGACACTGGAAGTGTTTCGGGTGATTTCGGAAAAAACTGGAGTGCTAGAAGGGTTACCGGAACCCCCCGGGGAAGTATTGGGCCTTAGTGGGCCTGAGGGGAGAGAGAGGGCAGCAGCCCAGGAGGTGGCGTGCCCCCTCCCATGAGGATTCCAAATTGGACTAGGGGAGGGGGGGCGCAGCCCCTCTTTCCCTCTCCCTCTCTTTCCTTCCCCCTTCTCTCTTCCTAGTTGGAGTAGGAAAGGGGAGTCCTACTCCTACTAGGAGGAGGACTCCCCCCTGCTTGGCGCGCCCCAAGGGACGGCCGGCCTCCCCCCTTGCTCCTTTATATACGGGGGCAGGGGGCACCTCTAGACACACATGTTGATCTTCGTGATCGTTCTCTTAGCTGTGTGCGGTCCCCCCCTCCACCATAATCCTCGATAATATTGTAGCGGTGCTTAGGCGAAGCCCTGCGACGGTAGAACATCAAGATTGTCACCACGCCGTCATGCTGACAGAACTCTTCCCCGACACTTTGCTGGATCGGAGTCTGGGGATTGTCATCGAGCTGAACATGTGCTAGAACTCGGAGGTGTCATAGTTTCGGTGCTTGATCGGTCGGGCCGTGAAGACGTACGACTACATCAACCACGCTGTGCTAACACTTCCGCTTACGGTCTACAAGGGTACGTGGACAACACTCTCCCCTCTTGTTGCTATGCATCACCATGATCTTGCATGTGCGTAGGAAATTTTTGAAATTACTACGTTCCCCAACAAATAGACCCAACAAAAATTGGCCATAGCAATACTACCTTCAAAGGAGTAACTCCAGGCCCAGAGGCTCATTGCATGGGCTCCCTGCTACTAAAGGTTATATTCGGCTTCCCCGATAACTTCCGTAGCAAACATTTAACCTTCAACATCGCTCAGTTCCAAAGTGGCTATCAAGCACTACTCGGACGCGAAGCTTTCGCTCGCTTTAATGCAATACCGCACTACGCTGCCCTCACACTCAAGATGCCCGGCCCACGTGGCATCATTACAGTAAATAGAAGTATTAAGCGATCTTTGTGCACCGAAGAGAGTGCGGCTGCCTTGGCAGCCGCACACTAAAAACGGCCTCACCAACTAAAGCATTTAATAGGTCGTCAAGACCTCGGACACGGTTAGACGATTCCGGCGCAACTATATGTAATTCATACCAGATCAATGGTCACACCCCTATTACAAATACAAGGGGTTCAACGCGCGTAGACAAGTGGCAATTTTTACTCATCTTGAATTATACATGGTTTCTTTAAGAACTATCTTTTTTGCACGACAACTTTTTCACCTAAGTTCCTCTCTTTTACAGATGATCATCGTGCTACACCCGTCCAGGATACGGCACAACGGAGACACAGGCGCAGACGTGCAGCAGGGACTCGCTCCAAGGATTCTTTTTAGATTAAGACCCTGCGTAAACCTTTTTACTGTCTCTTGTTGATACACATCCACCGAATTCTCAGCACAGTTGAGAAGGATGCTGACGTCTTGGCATGTGGCCACGTCAGAATAATGCACGTACCTAGACACAAGGGGCTTCTTACAAAGGGCACTATTTAGGCCCGGTTTATACCATAAAGACCGAATACCTTAGGGAGTGTTCGGTGTCGCGAGTTTGGCCTTATATGCATCAGCTCCGAATCATTGTCTTTAGTCAAATGTTGGGTTTGCCCGGCTCCTGTGTTTTGGTGCCTTACGTTCCGCTTTATCGGCTAAGGTAGCACCAGGAGAACTACTGCGATTGTGCCCTGGTTCATCCGGATGAGCACCTCAGTAGAGAAAGCCGAAAACTGACTGTCATGATATAGCGTGAGACTGGTCAACCATTCGATGACTTATCGGAATGTTAGAATTCCTCCGCCTTAACGAAGGGCCGTTTTTCGGCCAGGCATGTACGCACCCCACGATTGGTAGAGTGCGGAGCCACCAGGGGCTATCTAGTAGCCCTGCTGTCAAACTCCTATGGCTAAGTGAAAGTGTTAAAGCATTATAGTCTGGTTGCCTCGCTCGCTACGCTATCACCTCCTTAATAGGACCAAGGCGTTGGGTTAAGTGTGAACACACGTTTTTTGCGAGCACCTCCGCATTATATGCATGGGGGTTGAAGCCGACGGATGCAATCTTTCAGGTTATACACATGTATACATAAACGGCCGCACAGGAGGCATCATACTACTTTCAGGCAAAAGTATAAACATAGCCTTATAAAAACTTCATAAAAACATTGTGTTTACAATGAGAATACATATAACTGAAACATAATATTCTTCGAGCACTGGGCCTCTATCAAACTAGCACCCTCGAGAACCTCCTCGAAATAATGCTCGACAGCCACTTGGCCTATGGCCGAACCCTGCGCCGCAACAGTGGTAGCGTCCGTCTCCGCCCAGTATGCTTTAACACGGGTAAGGGCCATCCGCGAGCCTTCTATGCACGACGACCTCTTCATCGCATTAATGCACGACACCGCACCAAGGAACTGCTGCACTAAGCTGAAATAGCTGTCCGGCTTTGGCTTTTCCGGCCATAGTTGATCCACAACAGACCTCATGGCGAGTCCGGACAACCTATTCAGTTCGGCCCATTCGGCTAGCTGGCCAGTCAATGAAAGCAGACGCTCTGGAACGTGGAATTGTGACCAGCACAGCTTGTCCACTTCATGATATGTCTGACCTTGGAAGTACTTGGCCGCATCGGCAGCGCTCGCCAACAAATCCATATACGCATCCGCCGAACTCCACAGCCGATCCAGAGGGGCATACCGTGGATCTCCGAACTTCCTCTGTAACAGGAAGGGCTTCCTAACCGCAATATCCCCGGCTTCCCGCACCTCCTCCTTCTTTGCTATCATAGTGGAACGGGTGTCTTTGTCCGCCGCCGTGGCCTTCTCAAGGTCCGTTGCCTTCGCTCGGTTTTCTGTTTCAAGGACCTGACAACGGTCGGCAGTGTCTTTTAATTCTACGACCATCTTCTCTTGGCTCTCGCAAGGTGCGGCCTTCTCGGCTTTCAACTCTTCGGCCGCCTTCAAAGCAGCTGCATTACTAATCCTCGCTTGTTCCTTGGCTCGGGCAAGTTCTGCCCGCAAGGTTTCCACGGTGGCAGCTCCATCTGCAGTCACAACATATTAAAGATACTGGCATCATGCTGCTCTTACTATGTGGCGTTCACCAGATAATAACACTTACCCTATGCCTCGTCAAGCCTCTTGTTAACAAGCTCGATGTCGACGTCTGCCGCATCCAGTTGCCGTTTTAATTTGGTAAACTCACTAGTCCGGCTAGCCACCGGAGCTTCCACCACCTGCACATAGGGGCAGTCTGGTTATTGCCTGGGAATATGATCCTCTGTTCGCCGCCGTTCTTGACGACAACCAGAGTCTCAGGGGCTACTATCTACACAGGGCACACCTAACATGTGTAGTACTATCACATATTATCTCACGTACCTCAAAGCCTGTTAGTAGACTCATAAAGGCTTCATGTAATCCGCTTTCGGCGGACGAGATTCTCTCCATCACCATACCCATCAGCATACGGTGTTCTTTTGAGATGGCCGCTCGCCCCACCAACTCCCTCAGAACGTCCGACCTCACACCAGACGGTGCCGGACTCTTTTGTCTGCTCTCTTCGGGAGCCGGACGCCGGGGACTTCGGGGGTCTATGGGATTATCTTCTAGCCTCACCGGATCTGGAGAGGACCTCCATGACGACACTTCGGGGTCGCCCACTTCTTGAGCGGAGGAGTCCGGGGGAGGCGTTTCGCTCTCCATCATCTCTGGAAGAAGATCCCCCGAAGACGAGCTCAGCTGAGAGGGGCTAAGGCCCGAACTGCAAGATATATGCGGTGATTATTTTCTCAGAAAAAAGATAGCATACCTTTACTATTAAAGTATTTTGGATCACTTACGACTCGTTGGAGGGCTGATCCCCCCGCGGACTTTGTGCGGCAAAAGCACCCCCCGAGGCAGGACCCTCTGTGGGAGACTTCTTCTCCCGTTTGGAGGCTTCGGCTTCCGGATCCTCGGAAGCAGTCCTTTTCCTCCCCCGGTTATCCTCCTTCATGGAGACGCTCATTCCCTCGGTTGGAACGGGCAGTGATGGGGGTCCGCGTCCGCCCGTATTATCCCCCCGCATCTTCCTTCGAGGGCTCCGAGCAAGGTGCGACCTCGAGCATCTTTTCCAATACCGGATTTTCCAAACCCTCAGGGAGGGGGGGGCCAAACACCGAATCATCTTCGCCTTTGTTAGCCAGTCCTGGTCAAAAATCAAATTCTCAGAAATAACTTCGTGATGAATAAAAGACAGTGTGTTCGGCCAGAGGATTTCTTACTTGTTCGGTAGTGCAGTTACTGCTCAGGCCCACGTCCTCGGTAGTATCCGGACACTCTGCTTGAGGTCCGAAGAATGACTTGTACATCTCCTCGTGCGTCAGGCCGAGGAAACTTTGAATGGCACGCGGTCCCTCTGGGTTGAACTCCCACAAGCAAAGAGGCCGGCGTCTGCAAGGCTGGACCTGACGAACCAGCATAACTTGTATTACCACAGCCAAATTAAAATCTCCCTCGAAGAGATCTCGGATGCGGCTTTGCAGTATAGGCACGTCCTTGGCTGGACCCCAGCTCAGACCTCTGCTAATCCATGAGATCAGTTGTGTTGGGGGGCCCGAGCGGAAAGCGGGGGCAGCCGCCCACTTGGCACTTCTAGGAGCCGTGACGTAAAACCACCCCCGTTGCCATAATTCGGACACCTCTGAAAAGGAACCTTTCGGCCATGGAGCTCCTGCCATCTTGCCTATTGATGCATCTCCGCACGCTGCATGTTGCCCCTCGATCATCTTCAGCTTTACTTCAAAGGTCTTGAGCCACAGGCCGAAGTGAGGGGTAACACGAAGGAAGGCCTCACACACGACAATAAATGTCGAGATGTGGAGAAAGGAGTCCGGAGCTAGATCGTGGAAATCTAGCCCGTAATAGAACATCAAGCCCCTGACGAAAGGATCCAGAGTGAGGCCTAGACCTCGGAGGAAGTGGGAGATAAACACAACGTTCTCGTTGGGTTCGGGAGTAGGGACGATCTGCCCTCGAGCAGGCAGCCGATGTGAAACCTCGGCGGTCAGGTATCTGGCCTCCCTCAACTTCTTAATGTCCTCTTCTGTAACGGAGGAGGGCATCCATCGGCCTTGAAGGATGGATCCGGACATGATTGAAGATTTGGAGCACCTAAACTGGGCTTTGGGTGTTAGAACTCGAGGCGGGAGAAGGGTTCGATTGAGCACGAGAGGGAAAAAGCGAAAACCTCGTCCCTTTATAAAGAGGGTGAATATCAAGCGTCCTCTCCATAGCCGTTTAGGACTTGCCTATAATTTAGGAGTCCTAGACACGGTTGGGTTACCCACAACCGCATTAATGAGAATCCCGTAATTGGGGGAACACGATCTTCGCTTCGGCAAGACGTGTCAAGAAAGCGCCTCACGTTATGTGTGGAGCTGGTTGAAGAAAAATGGTTCGAATAATCGCCGGGCCATGACACAATGTCATGCTACCAAAACGAGTCAGCGAATTGGATTTGTGAAAATATTATTCTCTCTACGGCGGTATGTGGAACTTATTTTGCAGGGTCGGACACTATCCTCGTATTCAAATCCTTATGTGATGTATTCGGAGAAGGAACCCGCCTTGCAATGCCGAAGACAATACTGCGCGACGGACTCATCGTCATTGAAGCCTGGTTCATGGGCTACTGAGGGAATCCTGGATTAGGGGGTCTCCGGACAGCCAGACTATCTCCATTGGCCGGACTGTTAGACTATGAAGATACAAGATTGAAGACTTCCTCTCGTGTCCGGATGGGACTCTACTTGGCGTGGAAGGCAAGCTAGGCAGTATGGATATGGATATCTCCTCCTTTGTAACCGACCTTGTGTAACCCTAACCCTCTCCGGTGTCTATATAAACCGGAGGGTTTTAGTCCGTAGGACAACAACCATAACATACAATCATACCATAGGCTAGCTTCTAGGGTTTAGCCTCTCTGATCTCGTGGTAGATCTACTCTTGTACTACCCATATCATCAATATTAATCAAGCAGGACGTAGGGTTTTACCTCCATCAAGAGGGCCCGAACCTGGGTAAAACATAGTGTCCCCTGCCTCCTGTTACCATCCGGCCTAGACGCATAGTTCGGGACCCCCTACCCGAGATCCGCCAATTTTAACACCGACACTCTCCCCATCTTGAAAGAATTGCAGCCCAACAGGCCTGACAAAGCGACTTACTTGGCAAATCACAAAAAAACTGGTTTGTGGCCATGGACCCGGCTGTCAGCCTCTCCACGTACAATACTCTTCCAATGGAAGTTGTTCCTTGACCACGTTGACCATGCCGCACGGAGAGCACCACGGTGGTGGACGACGGCGAGGCCTAGGAAGGGGACGATGCAACAGTGGAAGCCCGCGCGGAGAGGACTACGAGGGTTCACTGGTTCGGCTGCGGTGTGAGGCTGCTGTCGGATTACGAGTTCCGGCAAACCCTTGAGGTTCGAACACTGGGGTGCGCGCGGAGATTTCGCCTCCCACCTACTTGCACCCCTCCGCCATGCTAGGATCTAAACTAAGGAAAGAACAACACAAGAGACACAGGGTTTATACTGGTTCGGGCCACCGTTGTGGTGTAATACCCTACTCTAGTGTGTGGTGTGGTGTATTGCCTCTTGGGCTGATGATGATGAACAATACAAGGAAGAACAACCTCGCGAGGGTCTGTTCTTGGCTGAGGCGATGAACTGCTGGGAGGAGTTCAGCCACCTCTCTCTCTGCTCTCCTTTTGCTAACCGACCGACCCCCTTGCTGTGTGGGTGGTTGGGCCTATTTATAGAGGCCCTGGTCCTCTTCCCAAATATTGAGCGGGAAGGGAGCCAACAATTGCGGGCTAATTTGAAGGGGGACAACAAGTATCAGCTATCCTGACAAAAGTAGTCTTCGCCTGCGCAAAGCTCTGGTGATGACGCCGTCTTGGGCTCCACGGTGACCTCCATCTCGTAGTCCTCCTGGTCTTGGTCTCGTTGCACCGAAATGGCAACCTTTGCCTGATGCCTCGGTACTCCGCGGTTGCGCTTGCCCCCTTTGCACCAAAGAGGAAAGGAGGACGCTGCGCGGGCTGGCAGCCGCCTAGCGCCCTGAGTTGTCATGGCTTGCGTCATGGGCACCTCGTGAGGTACCCCGCCTTGATCTCTCCGCCTCCTCGTGAGCCAGCCTGACGAGGTCGTGCCTGAGGAAGCTTCGCGTCGTCCGCCCCGCGAGGCTTGGCCCCTCGCGAGGGTCTTGGGTTTGTGTTGGTGAAGATGGGCCGTGCTGGGCCCCCCTTTGAGCCACGCCGCAGGCAGGCAAGTCTGGGGACCCCCGTTTCCAGAACGCCGACAGTAGCCCCCAGGCCCATGGCGCGCCCGGACTTGGTCGTGCAGAGAGGCGGAAGGGCAAGAGCGAAGCGCCGCAGGCCCTAACAGCCTGTGGCCTTGGGCGCCGCGTGGCGGTTGATTGGACGTGGGCGTCTCCACTTCCCCATGGTGCCTCGACAACTGCACTGACTGGACAAGTCCTTGCATGCAAAACGGGTCATGATTACCTGCGATCGTGGAGGTCGGCGATTGGCCTCCGCCGGCTATAAGTACGGGACGGCGTGCGCCCTTCCGGTTCATCTCCCCTTGCTTCTCCTCCTTCTTCATGGCCCCGTCGAGGAGGTTCTCGGCCGCGGAGAAGGGGAAGGCTTGCCAGGCAGAGCATGCCTCGCCCCTGCCCAAGCGCGGCCGAGGGCGCCCCCGCAAACATCCTGTGGCCACCACGGCAGCTCCCCGCGGCCGCGGAGACGCTTTCCAGTGCGGTGGCGGGCGGATTGCTGCGGCCGGGGGGTGCGCTCCGGCTGCGCGTCCCCCTATGCCGCGCTTTCACGCTGCAGAGGTGTTGCCGGAGTTCGTCGTGTGGTCGGTGGAGCCGACTAGCACCTGGCTCCCACTTCCTCGCTTCCTCCTCGGCGAGCTCCCGGGCGGCCTCTGGCTTCAGGCCGAGGGCTGCTGCAGCCGGGCCTCATGGGTTTCACTGGAGGTCTCCGCAGCCGGGAGCCTGGCCCTGGCCCACAGCTGGCAGACGTTTGCCCGCGCGCGTGGCCTGGGCTGTCGGTGCACCCTATACTTCAGGTTTGACGGCGATGCCACCCTCTACGTGAGGGTGTTTGGGGAAGATGGTCGCCGCGCAGGGTGTTGCCCCGAGGGCGACGACCGCGGCTGGGAACCCGGCTCCGGCGATGATGGAGAGGACGGCGCTTGCGGGGCTGGCGGCGCTTAGGGTTCCTCAAGCTTCTCCGGTTCTTCTTCAGGCGGCGACTCTCCTAGTGGTGGCCGCAGCCAGCCCCCACGCCGTCGTATCTGCTTGGGGGGTGGTGGCGCGTCCGCCCACCGTCGCGCCCTGGTGAAGCGCGAGAGGGAGTCCGCCTGAGCTCTGGAGGCAGCTCGGGCTTCCCTGCGGGCCGGTGCGAGGCGAGCGGCACCAGATTTGTTTTTTCTCTTCCCTTTTCCTGCATAAAGAAGGACATCAGTGTGGTGCCCCGCGGGGGCGTGTATGGGTTATTGCTATTAATTATCGTTTTGCTTTCTTCATCGTACCTTCCGACTATGTGCCCGCGCGTGGATGGTTCCCGGCCCCAGCCGTGGGGGCGACTGACCCAGGCCCTGTGTTTGTGTCGCGGTGCCCGAGGGGCACGGACTGGAGGGGTGCTCCTGCAAGGGGCCCAGGTCGCGAACCCTTTGAGTGACTAGGATAGGAACACTCACGAGGGCGCTCGGCTCTCCCCCTCACGAGGCCTTACACAAGAGAAATCGAGGCAGGAGCGTGAAAAGCCGAAGAACCGCGAGCCAAAGACGGCAACAACTTCAATAAAACTTCAAATGGAGAAGAACAAGCCAACTGCAGAAAGCAAATGAAAAGCCGCGTCCGGCACCTAGTCTAGTCTTCAACGTCTTCTCACCAGCGTGGAGCTAAGTGCTGCCACTGGGCGTGGGAGGGAGCCCCAGGGCCTGAGGCCGGCGCTCCTGAGACTCCGGGGCGTGTACAACCCCAACTCATTATTACATGAGAGTGTCACGGGCGGCGAGCTTCACAGGCTCCGGGCCTTTTCCGAAACGTGATAGCTTCACAGGCATTCGCCTTGCTTCACAGGCTCCGGGCCTTTTCCAAAACGCGATAGCTTCACAGGCTCCGGGCCTTTTCCAAAACGCGATAGCTTCACAGGCATTCGCCTTGCTTCACAGGCTCCGGGCCTTTTCCAAAGCGCGATAACTTCACAGGCATTCGCCTTGCTTCACAGGCTCCGGGCCTTTTCCAAAGCGCGATAGCTTCACAGGCATTCGCCTTGCTTCACAGGCTCCGGGCCTTTTCCAAAGCGCGATAGCTTCACAGGCATTCGCCTTGCTTCACAGGCTCCGGGCCTTTTGCAAAGCGCGATACCCTCACAGGCATTCGCCTTGCTTCACAGGCTCCGGGCCTTTTCCAAAGCGTGATAGCTTCACAGGCATTTGCCTTGCTTCATAGGCTCCGGGCCTTTTTAGGGGTAGAACCTCCGGAGGTGCTGGATGTTCCATGCGTTCTAGACCGGCACTCCCTCCCGAGTCTCCAAGCGCGCTGAGCCGGGCCTGGAAACATGAACAACCTTGAATGGGCCCTCCCACATGGGAGAGAGCTTGTGCAGCCCCTCCCTGGAGAGGACCCGCCTGAGCACGAAGTCTCCTACCTCGAGTGTCCTGGGGCAGATGTTGCGGCAGTGATATCGCCGCGGCGCTTGTTGGTACCTCGCCGCTCGTAGCGCGGCTTCTCGGCGACGTTCCTCCCCCAGCACGAGGTCCATCCCCCGCATGGCGTCCTGTTGCGCCTCGTTGAACGCCAGGACCCGCGCAGAGCGACGTCTGACCTCGGGAGGAAGGACCGCTTCGGCTCCGTAGACCAGGAAGAACAGCGTCTCCCCAGTCGGCTTGGTCGCGGTTGTGCGGATGGACCACAACACGGACTGAAGCTCATTGTACCAACCTCTGCCGCAGGCCTCCAGCTTCTTCTTGAACGTCCTGGTCTTGAGGCCCCTCAGGACCTCCGCATTGGCTCGCTCGGCCTAGCCGTTGCTTCGGGGGTGTGCCACTGAAGCGTAGCATATCTGCGTTCCAAGGTTAGCACAGTATGTTTTGAAGAGGTTACTGGTGAACTGCGAACCGTTGTCTGTGATGATGTGATTCGGCACCCCGAAATGGCTCACGATGCCCTTGATGAACTTGACCGCGGAACCCGCAGGAATGGTGCGGACAGCCTCCACTTCAGCCCACTTGGTGAACTTGTCTACAGCAACGTAAAGGTAGCGGTAGCCCCTGGCGCACGAGGAAACGAACCCAAGATGTCGAGCCCCCGGGCTGCAAATGGCCATGAAAGGGGGATAGTCTACAAGCCCCCTGTCGGCTGATGGATCTGCTTGGCGTGGAACTGGCAGGCCTCACAAGCTTTCACTAGTTCAACGGCGTCATTGAGCGCGGTGGGCCAATAAAACCCACTGCGGAACGCCTTGCCGACGAGGGTCCGTGACGATGAATGATGTCCGCAATCCCCGCCGTGTATATCTTTCAGTAGTTCCTTCCCTTGCTCCCTGGAGATGCAGCGCAGGGATACATTGTTTGGTCGCTTCCGGTAGAGCTCTCCATCTCTGATGCAGTATGCCGTGGCCTGGCGTGCCACTCGCTCCGCTTCCTCCTCCTTCTCCGGCAGGGTCCCTTGCGTCAGGTAGCTCCGGAGCTCCGTGATCCAACATCCCTCCTGAGGTTCCATCGACAGGAGTAGGCGTGCTCCTGAGGCCAGGCCACGGGCCGGAGCTCCGGAGGCAGGTGGCTGGGGGAGCTCCTCCCGGGGCTGAGCCGTGTTTGATAGTGACGGCAAGGCTGAAGGCTTGAAGAGCCGTTCCTCGAAAAGGCCAGGCTCCTGAGATAACCGCCTGGACGCGCGTTTGGCGATGTCATCGGCCTCTTGATTGGTGCCACGGGGCACATGCTGCAACTCCGACCCCCAGAACTGCTTCTCCATCCTGCGGACCTCTGCAAGGTAGGCCTCCATGTGCTCATCCTTCGGCTCGTACACCTTGTTGGAGAAATTGACAAGGAGCTGTGAATCGCCCTTGATGGTGAGGCGTTTTACCCCCAGGGCAGCTGTGGCCTTCAATCCCGCTATTAAACCTTCATACTCCGCTATGTTGTTGGAGACCTTTTCGCCTTGCTGGAAACAAAGCTGCACGGCGTAATAGAGTTTGTCCTGGGTGGGTGATATAAGCACCGCCCCAGCCCCTGCGCCATGTCTGGAGAACGCCCCATCGAAGTACATGACCCAGCCTTCTGGCGCTCGCTTCCCGGGGACAGGGACCGATCCTCGTCGGCCTTGAGGCCTGGCGCCTCCGTCCATTCTGCCACAAAATCCGCTAACGCTGCTCCCTTGATGACTCCAGTCGTGCTGAATTCGAGCTGAAACGCTTGCAGCTCTATGTTCCACTCAGCGACTCTCCCAGCTGAATTGGGGCTCCTGAGCACCCTCTCCAGGGGGTATGACAAGACGACCTTGATGGGGTGACCCTGAAAATAGTGCCGCAGCTTGCGCGAGGCCACCAGTAGCGCGAGGAGGAGTTTCTGGGGCATAGGGTACCGCGCCCTTGCATCCCGCAACACCGTGCTGACGAAGTACACTGGGTGCTCAACAAGGTGGAGTGCGTCAGTGCTGGCGGCTCCCTTTGGAGACCATGGCGCCTCTCGAGACAATGAGGCCTCCTGAGACTGGCCATCTAGGAGAGGGGCCTCTCCTGCCTCTGGTGCGCCCCTCTGCGGCGGCTGGTCCTCATCAGCTGCCGTGGCGGCTTCTGTGGGCCTTCCTCGTACCAGCTCCACCTTATCCTGGGCTGCTGCCGCGGTTTTGATTCGACGCTCCTCTCTGACTGCCACCAGGGCTGCGCTGGTGGAGTATGGAGTGGCGGTGAGGTAAAGCACCAGGGGCTCTTGAGGGCGCGGAGCCACCATGACCGGTGGGCTGGTCAGGTATTTCTTGAGATCCTGGAATGCCTTGTAGGCCTCTTCAGTCCACTCGAAGGGCCCCTTTTACTTCATTAGCTGGAAGAAGGGTAGCGCTCGCTCCCCCAACTTGGAGATGAAGCTCCCTAGCGCGGTCACGCGCCTCATGAGCTTCTGCATTTCTCTGAGGGTCTTTGGCGGGCTCATGTCTTCCACTGCCTTGACCTTCTCCGGGTTAGCCTCGATGCCTCGGTGAGACACGAGGAAACCCAAGAGCTTGCCCGAGGGGACTCCGAACACACATTTCTCTGGGTTGAGCCGTAGGTTCACTGCGTTGAGGCTCGCGAAGGTTTCCTCTAGGTCTTGTATCAAGGTTCTGGCCTCCCGAGATTTTACCACGATGTCATCGACGTAAGCTTCAACATTCTTCCCGAGCTGCGGGCCCAAGGTGATATGCATCAGCCGCTGAAAGGTCGCCCTGCGTTACGCAGCCCGAATGGCATGCAGGTGTAGCAGTACACCCCACATGGGGTTAGGAAGGCTGTCTTCTCGACGTCTTCAACCGCCATCTTGATCTGGTGATACCCAGAGAAGGCATCCAGGAAGCATAGCAAGTCGCATTCCGCAGTGGAGTCGACGATCTGGTTGATGCGGGGGAGTGGGAACGGATCTTGCAGGCACGCCTTGTTGAGGTTGGTGAAGTCGACACACATGCGTTCCTTCCCTCCCTTCTTTGGCACAACGACATGGTTGGCCAACCAATCTGGGTATCGGACCTCGCGAATGACCCCAGCGGCCTCTAATTTGCGGGTCTCTTGGACGATGAAGGCCTGCTTTTCTATGGACTGCCGCCTGGCCTTCTGCTTCACAGGGCGCACGTTGGGGCATACGTTGAGGTGATGCTCGATTACACTCCTGGGGATCCCTGCCAACTGGTCTGGCTCCCAAGCGAATACCTTCTTGTTTGTGCGCAGGAACCCGACCAGGGCCTCCTCCTGCTCGGGTTTGAGGTGGGCACCTATGGTGAAAGTGGCGTTGGTGGATCCATCCTCATCGACGGGTATCTGCTTGGTTTCTGCCTTGTCTTGGGTGAACAACTGTTTCTTCTTGGCGGGCGCAGCCCCCTTGGGCTCGGGGGCCTCCAAGGCGGCGGGCTGTGCCGACGCCGCTGTCTTGAAGACGAGCTTGAGCACCTGCAGAGCGTCCCCAGTGTCCCCGTGCACGGTGAGGACACCGCTGCTCCCGGGCATCTTCATGAGGTTGTACGCCGGGTGCGTCGCAGCCATGAGCTGGGCCAGCACCGGGTAGCCGAGGATGGCGTTGTAGGGGAGGCCGATGAGGGCGATGTCGAAGTCGACCAGCTCCATGCGGAAGTTGTCGTAGGTGCCGAAGGTCACTAGGAGCCGGATCTGTTCCAAGGAGCCGGACGACTTGCCCCCAACGCCTGAGAAGGGCCGGCTGGGCTGCAGCCGTTCCAGGGGTATGCAGAGGAGGTTGAAGGCCTCGACTAAGAGCACGCTGAGGCCTGCCCCGCCATCGATGAGAGTTCTGGTGACGGCTACCTGGCAGATGGTGGGGGTGCACAGCATGGGGAGCGCGCCCGAGCAGGCCGAGTTGGAGGGGTGGTCCTCCGAGCTGAAGCAGGCCGGTCTCGGGCGCCGCCCGATCCAGGGGAGCCCCCTGCCGCGTGGAAGCGGCGCTGACCCGGCGGATGAACGGCTTGACATGGTAACTTATAGGCGGCGCCTGCGAGCCACCCAAGAGGGCCGCGACGACTGGGGGTGTCGGTGCAGCGCGATAGGCGGGGGAGAGGTTGCGGGGCCCCATGGGCGCGCGGAGCGCGCGGGACGAAGAACCAGCTGGGGCGAGCGAGGGAGTTGCGGTGCGGCCGTCTTGGCGCATGGATGGATGCTGAAGTGATGCTTGCTGCTCGTCCCCCGCCGGGCCGGTGGCGGCGTTGACGGCAGGTGACGGGGAACGGCGAGGACGCCCGCCGACAGGGGCCGTCTGGGCGACGCGGGAAGCGAGGGCGGCCCGGCGCTCCGTGCGGGCCCGACGAGCGTGTGGGGACCCCGACTCATAAGTCGAGATCACCGAATGCACGTGTACAGTGATCCCAGAGATCAATGCTCACTGAACACACAGAAGCTGAATAACAAGAGTCTTACATCCATACATACCGTCTTACACAAATCATGACCATTATGGTCAAGTCTTACATAGATAAAGCCTTAAGGGCTGAACATCAAATGAAACACAAGCAGCGGAAATCTTCGTCGATAAGTAGAACCCATGCCATCTGCCTTAACCCTACAGGCATTCTGACTAGGAAACGTCCTAGTTCGCATGTTCGTCTCCAAAGAACTCTTCTTCGAACTCCTGTTCTTCCATGCCTGGCCAATTAAATAACCAGTGGCAAGCCAATGAGTACTTTGAATGTACTCGCAAGCAACCCATGTTTTGGTTCAAGATACAACAATGCATGATATAGGTAAATTTTTGCGGAAAGCTAGTTTTGAGTGCAATGACAAGTTCAACAACGTGTAAGACATGCATCAGGAGAATTCAAGTAACCATGAGGACATGCTATAGATATCAACATAAATAGAGTGGGCACCAACCCAACTCAATCATGTCAAGTCCTTGACTTGACCCAAGTAGTTCTTCCCACTTATCCAACACACACACTGGTTTGTAAACACATGGATGTAGTTTAAGTAGCACCGCCCAACTGTCCTTGACCATGGACACGGCTATTCAAATAGTTCTACACTCTGCAGAGGTTGCACACTTTACCCACAAGATCCGGGGAACTTCCGTGTCATCCACGACCCGCGATACCTCAAGTACCCGGGGTAAGCACCCGATCACTATCTTTCCCTAGACGACACTAACAAGGAGTCCACTCGTTGTTCCGTATCCTCACGATGCACATCATACGAGACTCACTCGAGATCGTAACATCTGAGAGGGGACACAATGGTCTATCCGGTGCCCTGTGAAAACAGTCATGGCCGCCCTACCTGGCATGACCCCGTCCTGAGAGAGAGCACCAACTCCCCCCCCCGTCACTAGTAATGTGGGCTCCAAGCTAGTATCGACCTAAGTAATCAATAATGCCCTTTCCCATATAAGGGTAGAGTGGTTGCGCATGTAAGGTTGGGACAGTCGACAAATCTTAAATCTAATCCGTTTTCGAAAACAACACACACTTGCCTCGGTACACCACTTCGTCATCAAGTGGTTACCCATCTCATTGTCTCCCTCGGGCATAAGTGGCACCCGATGGGGTTTTCGAAAAGTCTTTTGAAAATACTTTGCCTCCATCATCATGCATATACCCGTCCCTTTGCGTAGCACTACTTAGCATCCTATCTACTCCCACCGGCATAACCCTCATAAGAAGGTAGGGTCATGCACAATGCAAGTATCAACAAGGAAGTAATAGAGGCAACCCATCAAAGTGGTTACCATCTCATCATGATTCCGATGCAACACTAATAAAGTGCTATATGACATGCATAAAAAGGGTTTCATAGACATGGTCAAAGGGCTGCTTGCCCTGGCTCAGCAAAGTCTTCTGGGTCTTCAAAGTCTTCTGGTCCAACTCCTTCGCCAGCAACGCAATCTATCGTCGCAAAATAGTAACGAGAAAATAAGGCAATAATTAAACAGAAAAACCAAAGTGCTCAAAAAAATGTCAACTTATTTTTGTTAAATACTAGGTTGAAAACTAAGAAGAGGAAAATTCCTAGTTTTGGATTTGGAGTAGCAGAATAGGAGAAATGGGTTTTCAAAGGTTTATTTAAATGCTTAAAATCACATTTAAATATTTACAGTGAAGGAAAAGTAGTTGGATTTGAATGAAAGTTGCACCATTAAATATGTTGCAATACTTTAGGAATTTAGGAATTGGAATTAATTTATTTGGACATATATTTTATCCTGTGGAATTTTTGGAAACGTGACTGAAAAAGAAAAAGGGGAAGGAGCACTGTGCCTGCTGGGCCAGAACAGCCGCAGCGCAGCAAGCCCAGCCAGAGAGGCGGCCCAGCGCACTGGTGCACGCGCGCGCCTGGTTTAAAGCTGACAGGCGGGGCCCACGCGTCGGTGAGAGAGAGGGGGGCGATGAAGGGGAGAGGCTGACAGGCGGGGCCCGCCTGTCATCCCTAACCCCGAGTCCAGGCGGCTGGCGAGCTCATGTGCAATGATGCAGGGCACGGCGAGGTCAGGTGAGGGCACGGCTGGGCTCAGCGTCGTGTCGCCGTTCGGGTGGAGGTGGTGGACGTCACCAGAGTTGCCTGGTTCGCCGGCGACGAGGTCTTGCGGCGGAGGAGCTTCGGGTGTCGATGGTTCCGGCCGACTCCTGCTGTAAACGAGGCGGGGAAGAGAGGTGAATGATCAGTGGGAGGAGGCGGTTTTAGATCGGGGCAGAGGAGGAGCGGGGGAAGCCGGTACCTCGCGAACTCCGGCGAGCCGAAGCGGCGGAGCTCGAGCTCGATCTCGAGCTCAGGCGGCTCTGGAGACGAACTGGGGGTGCAGGGGGATGATTAGGGGAATGAGAGAGCGAGTGGTGAGGAGAGGAGGGCTCGGGGAGGCCTTTAAATAGGCGAACGGTGAGGTCTCGTAGACCCGTGCGCCGACGAGCTCACGCTCGTCGCTGCAGGGCTCGGGGAAAGCAGGCGTGGTGTCTGGGGTGTTCCTGGACGTCGACCACGTCGGGTGAGATAGAGAGAGGGAGTGGGGACAGGTCAGAGGCGCGCGCGTGTGAGCCGCACCATTGGCGCGCTCGGGCGGCCTCTGTTTGCTAGCGCGGAGGCGCGGGGAGGAGGAGAGAGGAGGGGTCCGACCGCGTAGCCTGTTGCAGACGCCGAGGCGCATCGGCAGGCGCGCGGGGGAGGCCCGAGGTGACCGGAGGTGCTTGGCAGGGGGCGGCTACAGTGCGGGAGCGCACCGTAGCGCACTCCAGAGCATGCAAATGGCCGGCATGCCATTTTTTGGCAAAGTGGGCACGGACAAGCATGTCTGGTAGCTCTAGGAAGGAGTAAAGAATGTGGGAAAAGCCTTGGATGCCTTGGGTGGCCACTGGAGTGAGGAGGGAGGAGAGGAAGAGGGGTGCAAGGGCTGTCCAGAGAGGTAAAAGAGGTGGTTTCACCCCTCAATTATTGATCTGAGATGCAGCCATTGCTACTGGAGGTAGAAGAGGTCTAGGTGGAGCTGTGGTAAAAAGTTGAGCTCAAGGAGACTAGTGGAAGGGGTCAAAATGGTGTTTTTGGAAAAATGGCAGAAGGTGTTTGATAAAGGTTTTGGCAAGCAAATAAACTCCAATTGCCATGATACTTAACAGGATGGAATGACACTTAGAAATAGGGTGTGCCACCAAATTTGAGCTCATTTGGGAAAAGTTGCCTGTGTAACTTTGGTAAACCCTAGAAATTAGCAGAAATAGACTTGTGTAGATCTAGTTGAGCATAACACTTCTCCTTGATGCACTACTTGGTGTAGTGGCCTCATTTGGCCATGTGAACATGCTCACAAAAGTTGCGGTCAAAGAGAGAAAGTTGGTAGTACAAACTTGTTCAAATTTGGTTCTGGTCAGAGAGGGTTTTGGGGCATTTTGGTGAACCAAAATGACTTTAATTGACTTGAGGCTTTGCAAGGTGATCACAACATGCATTTGTGACTTGCTGGATTTTTCTTGGATTTTTATGAAAATATTTCCTGTAGAAATATTTCAAATCCTTGAAATGGGAAGAAATGGTTTTGGGAGGTTTTGTCCAATATTTTGATCATGACCATATGTTGAAACTCTTATATATGGGAAATATATGCCCACTGAGTTTCCCTGATTTTTGTCAAATATTTTTGAATCAATAAAATAATTTTTCCCTATTAAAGACCATTTCTGGCCTTAAGAAAAAGCCTTTAAATAAAATAGGAAAATAACTTTTAAAATTATATTTTTGGGGTCTATGGGTATCCTATATCTAATAGGAGTCAAAAATACTATTGGAAATATTTTTGCTGCCCTTAATTAAGTACTTGCAGTGCAAGTCTCAATTCAAGGGTTTTTGGAAATCTAATTTTAGAAAATACTTTTTGGCCAAATTATTTTTGTAAGAAAATACTACATTGCACTATACACATGGCATGATCATTGCGCAGAAGTTTGGGGCAAGGAGATGAAATATAGAGGGTGAAATTGTTGACTTTGTAGAGCACTTAAAAATCACAGAGAGAAAAACCAACTCCAAAATAAAAAGCCAAATAATGCAAAAGTTTTTGTTGGTCCAAATTTTCATGCTTTATTAATGCAAATGAAGTGTTACAAAATGCAGGGTGTGACAGAGCGTCAGACATGAGCGCGATGCTCGGAGGAGAACAGGGTAACGGAAGACGAATTCCTGCGCACCCCTACCTGGCGCGCCAAATGTCGGATTACGGGTTCCGGCAGACCCTTGAGGTTCGAACACTAGGGTGCGCGCGGAGATTTCGCCTCCTACCTACTTGCACCCCTCCGCCATGCTAGGATCTAAACTAAGGAAAGAACAACACAAGAGACACAGGGTTTATATTGGTTCGGGCCACCATTGTGGTGTAATACCCTACTCCAGTGTGTGGTGTGGTGGATTGCCTCTTGGGCTGATGATGATGAACAATACAAGGAAGAACAGCCTTGCGAGGGTCTGTTCTTGGCTGAGGCGATGAACTGCTGGGAGGAGTTCAGCCACCTCTCTCTCTCCACTCTCCTTTTGCTGACCGACCGACCCCCTTGCTGTGTGGGTGGCTGGGCCTATTTATAGAGGCCCTGGTCCTCTTCCCAAATATTGAGCAGGAAGGGAGCCAACAATGGCGGGCTAATTTGAAGGGGGACAACAAGTATCAGCTATCCTGACAAAAGTAGTCTTCGCCTGCGCAAAGCTCTGGTGATGACGCCGTCTTGGGCTCCACGGTGACCTCCGTCTCATAGTCCTCCTGGTCTTGGTCTCGCTGCACCGAAATGGCAACCTTTGCCTGATGCCTCGGTACTCCGTGGCTGCGCTTGCCCCCTTTGCACCAAAGAGGAAAGGAGGACGCTGCGCGGGCTGGCACCCGCCTGGCGCCCTGAGTTGTCATGGCTTGCGTCATGGGCACCTCATGAGGTACCCCGCCTTGATCTCTCCGCCTCCTCGTGAGCCAGCCTGATGAGGCCGTGCCTGAGGAAGCTTCGCGTCGTCCGCCCCGCGAGGCTTGGCCCCTCGCGAGGGTCTTGGGTTTGTGTTGGTGAAGATGGGCCGTGCTGGGCCCCCCTTTGAGCCACGCCGCAGGCCGCGGGCAGGCAAGTCTGGGGACCCCCGTTCCCAGAACGCCGACAGCTGCCGTCGCTGCAGGGCCTAGCCAGCGGTGGGAATAGTAGCGGGCGGCGAGGCCTCTATGGCAGTACAGCCGGCCATGGGAGGCAGGAGCATGTGGCACGACTGGCGCTGCTTTGGGCAGTTGGAGCAAGAAGACCAGAGGTTGAAGAAGCACTACGGCTATTGGATGGACATCATACGGTCACTGGAGCTAGAATCGTTCATATTGACTAAGTTGACAAAGCCCTTCGTCCCCGTCAACTTAGTAGGCCCACAAGTCAGCCTCCCAGCAAGGTGGGTCCCAGCTAGCCAGGGGAGTATTCATTTTTTGTGCGTAATAAGGAGGCACTTCCGGTGGGTCCGAGCTGACAGTGGGGGGAACGTTTTTTTCGCGAAATACGGTGGCCCGTCCGGTGGGTCCCAGCAGTCAGGGGGAAACGATTTTTTTTCGCAAAATACTGGTGGCTCGTCCGGTGGGTCCCTGCTGTCAGGTGGAGGAATAATTATTTTCCGCGTAATAAGGAGGCACTTTCTTGCGGCTGCCATGGACCCAGCCGTCAGCCTCTCCACGTACAGTACTCTTCCAATGGAAGTCGGTCGTTGACCACATTGACCACGCCGTGCCGAGAGCACCACGGCGGTGGACGACAGCAAGGCCTAGGAAGGGGATGACGCGGAGCCGTGCAAGACGCGGCAGTGGATGCCCACGCGGAGAGGAGTACGAGCGTTCACTGGTTCAGCTGCGGTGTGAGGCTGCCGTCGCCGCAGAATAAGGGGGGGTGTGAGTGAGTGGAGGGTGGCCTGGCCAGTGGTGGGAGTAGTATGGTGGTGGTGAGGCCTCCGCGGTAGCACAACCGGCCACAGGAGGCAGGAGCAGGCGGCACGACCGGCGCTGCTTTGGGTGGCTGGAGCAAGAAGACCAGAGGTTGAAGAAGCACTATGGCCGTTGGATGGACATCATACGGTCACTGGAGTATTGACTACGTTGACAAAGCTCTCCGTCCCTGTCAACTTAGTAGGCCCACAAGTCAGCCCAACAATATGGTGGGTCCAAGCTAGCAAGGGGGTATTCATTTTTTGGGCGTAATAAGGAGGCACTTCCTTGCGTGCGAAGATATAGCTGGTGCGTCCGACCTATCAGCGGGGGAACGTTTTTTCGCAAAATACAGAGGGCCTTCTTGTGGGTCCTAGCTGTCAGGTGGAGGAATCATTATTTTGCGCGTAATAAGGAGGCATTTTCTTGCGTGCGGCTGTGGACCCAGCTGTCAGCCTCTCCACGTGCAGTCCAGTTCCGATGGATGTCGTTCATTGACCACGTTGACCAGGCCACGCCGAGAGCACCAGGGCAGTGGACGACGGCGAGGCCTAGGAACGGAATGACATGGAGCCAGGGAATACTCGGCAGTTGTTTCCCACACGGAGGAGTACGAGGGTTTACTGGTTCGTCTGCCGTCGCTGGAGAATAACAACATGTGTGGGTGAGTAGAGGGATGGCTAGGCTAGCGATGGGAGTACGGTGGGGCCGTGAGGCCTGCACGACAACATAGCCGACCGCGGTAGGAGGGAGCAGGCAGTGCCGCCGGTGCTTGTTTGAGCGGCTTGAGCATGAAGAGCAGAGATTGTAGAAGCACGACAGCCGTTGGATGGACATCCAACAGTCACTGCTCTCGTGTGTTGACTAAGTTGACAGGGCGTTGCGTGTGCGTCAACCTTTTTTTATGAAAGCATACGCGTCAACCTGTAGTAGGCGCACAAGTCAGCCTCAAATCTGTGGAAAACAGCATACAGCCCATCTGCCATTATTTCTAATAATGTACAACCCATTTGCTAATTCGTAAGAATTTTTTTGGAGCCCATCTTCTTTTTGTTAGCATCACACCCCATATTGTGGCCACGGTTAAAAAGTATACGAAATTTTGCATTCAAACTATTTTGAAAAATAATTTATATAAATATAAAATCCAAATAATTGTCCATGCATAAAAATCAATGGAATTTAAGATCTTTTAATGAAAAAAAATTGAAACTAATTCCTGGTTTGATGTGTTTTAAAAATGTACATCCCATTTCTGGGCAAACCGAATGAAACTCTCCTCGTCTTGAAAGATTTGCAGCCCAGTAGGACCGATAAAGCAAGTATGCCTTGTTTGGGTATTTCTTTAAAAAATAGAACTGGGCTAGCCATTTTCAGCAAGAAAAAAACACAACTGGGCTCATGATGTGGTAAACATAAATAAAACCCTGGCTAGACGGGCCACAGCCCCCGCACAACCCCATTGTTACCCTGATCCGTCGCTAAAACTAGTATAAATAACAACTGCTTGTTCCTTAAAAAAAACTGCGCGACTTGCTGGGTCCCTGGTGTCAGCCGCTCGTAGTGTAATTCTCTCATTTATTGACTACGTTGACAATGGCGTGAGCCCCAGATGTCCAACCATTAGGAGGAACCATATTTTTGGGCTTGTACTATAGAGGCACTTGCTTGCATACTGCCATGACGCTGGTGGGTCCCTACTGTCATCCTCTCCACGTACAGTCATCTCCATGTTCCTCTCGGTTGTTGACGACGTTGACAACGCAAGAGGGCGGTGCACCATGCACGGCGAGCGAACCAAGGCCGCAAGGCGGAGGACGACGGCGAGGCCTCGGATGGAACGAACAGGAGCCGTTGAAAATGCGCCGGTCCAGTCGCAGGATGAGGGGAGTATGAGGGTTGACTGGTTCGGGCGCGGGTGCGTGTTGGGGCTGACATCGCCAGAGAATAACATGACGTGTGGGGGAATAGAGGGAGGGACTGACCAACGTTGGAGGGTACGTATGGTAGGGCGGCGGAGGCGCAGCCAGCCATGGGAGGCGGGAGCAGGCAGAGCCGACGGGGTGGTTTGGTTTGGGCGATTGGAGGAAGAAGAAGACAAGAGATAGAAGATACACGACAGATGTTGGATGTCAATCCAACGGCTGGTAGGCAGAATCGTTTGTTGACTGGCTAGTAAGTCGACACCACCTTGGATAGGCTATTTCCTCGCGGGTCCCAAATGTCAGAATCCAAATCTGTCACGGTCATGCAGCCTTTCCTACAAAAATTTACAGCCCATTTGATGTGCTAGTTAGAAATAAGTTTGTGGGTGCTAGTGGGGGCTAATCACTTGGCTTCTGTAATGCACAGTGAGCTCAAGCAGCCGGCGAGAGTGATGTTATTTCCCTTGGTTTGGATTTGTTACAATATTTCACTCTAAATTAAACGAATGGCAAGCCATTTGCCTTGTTTCAAAGAAAATATGACAGTCACAGCCGGGTTGAAAAGGGCAGGAACATCTAACTCCAGCTTACAAACTGTACAAAAGCACGAGGGTTAATTGTTCATCAGGTTTACAGAAAAACCAGATTGAAAAGGGCAACAACATCTAACTCCAGCACTGTTTTCGGCAGTCACAGTCAAATGGATCAGTCAGGTCCATAGAATGAACATCCTGGGTCATAAAATTTACTGGATTATGACCACAATATATTGTAAATAGAAGCCCGACACATTCAGAAGCTCTTTTGCCCACCTGAAACTCCTTTTTTTGCTCTTCGACATACCCATCCGTCAAAACCATGTTGCTGATAAACTTAAGCCTGATGGACAAAAGTAACCTCGCATTCAGCAGGAAGACTGTGACAAATCTTGTGTTTGCACGGTTGGCTACATATCGTTCTAGCGTTATTGTCTTCAATCAAATCTCATGAGAAGTGAGAAAATCCCGATGCTTACGAATCCACCGATTGGTTATAACTTTCTTCCCCCGTCCTGTTGCCTAAATAGACATGAAGATTGAAAACAGTTAAGGTCTAAAAGAAGAGTGTCGAAAGAGCAACAACTGAACGGTTAATTCTAGTACACTATATGCGGGCTTCCAATGTGCGTGAAATTATCACCTTTATATACAACTTCTCCAGACATGGAAAGCATTGCAGCAAGCAAATAATCTTGTTCAGATCAAAACTATTCATTTGGATATATAAGATCTTAACAGAATCTAGCACCATTGATAGGCCATCCATGGAGAAACTCTTCATTGAGCATAGAACATAATATTAGTACAAAATGTGTACTCCAAGATGATATATAAATTATGCATAGAAATTTAAAATGCAGCTTATGGTTACAAGTGTAGATGATAATATAAAGTACCTGAAGAACTATGGAGCCAAACACCATATTGAAATGAGCATAGAGATCATGTATTACACCCAAGGTCTCCAGTTTAGGTGCAGAGAGGATGGTTATTTGCAACGGTGAATAACTAGAATCAAGGATCAACCTTTGAAGTGAAGGGGAATCTTGGATGATGAGCTGCCTTCCGTCAAAAGAAATTCCAATTCTTACAAGGTTAGGCGACTTTATTTGGAGACAACCGATTCTAACTGTGAAAACAAGCACCAAGCACTCCAGCGCAGGGCAACTGGAGTGGATGATGCTGTGCAATGAGGCCTCCGATATACGAACCCGCACAAGTGAAAGTTTCTTGAGAAATGGGAGTCGAAGGTTTAGTACCAGATTGTCTGGTAGGTAGCACTGCATAAAGGTGGTGGTGTGGAGAGAGGACAAAAACCCCGAGATGGACATCGGTGCTGAGGGCACAAGTTCATGGCGTTCGGTATGTGGTATGTGATTTCCAGGGGAATAGTAGAACTCAAGCAGCTGTAGTTCTATGAATTCAGGGGATTCCAGCCAGACGTCCACCATGCAGGGCATGGTATGCTTGCTCAGGTAGCATGACGGGATGCAGAGGCTTTGAACGGAGCCCTGGTGGGAGGAGATGATGGCTCTGGGGATTTCAAAATCATTGATGAGAGATAGCTGACGACAATCGAGATTAAGGGGAACGGCGCGCCATAGAGGGCGCCACCGAATTGAGAGGACTTGGGTGCGGCAGCAATCCTTGGTGGGGAGAAGCGAGATGATCTCCCCAAGGATGGCGTCCGGGAGATCGCTGATGCGGTCCACCCGAGATTCTACGGGTTCCTGGGATCCGGTGGGGGCGGGGTCGCCGCTTCTCCCTGCACTGCTGGGTGCGGGATCTACAACAGGCGTCGCCGCTGGCGGGAGCCTCATCTTCTTGGCGCTGGGGTCAGCCGACTCCATTTTCCTCGAGGGTGTCGCGTCGCGCTCATGGATTTGAGCAGAGTAACGAATGACGAGCCTAGTTGTAGTGCGAGCAAAGAAGAAGGAGAGCTGGGGGTTTTCTGTTGGAGTGAGGAAGAAGGGGAGCTGGGGTTTTCTGTAGGAGTGAGGTGAGGAATTTGGGGGTACGAGTGGAGCGAGCTGGCGTGAGGTGGGTGGGAGCGAGGAGGAAGAAGAGCACCCAAGTTTTTGAATTGATTTTACTATTTACTAGTGTGGATGGGCTGTTTTGTCTTGGGACCCGAGAAACAATTACTACTAGTACAGTGGAGACACTCTACAGCTACCCAAAAAAACAATTACTACTAGTATAGTGGAGACACTCTACCGCTTCTGGCTCCTCCTAGGTCATTGAAACGTCTCCCTCTACTGAATGCCATTATACTTTTGTTCACCGACATGCGGGCCATGCAGCGCGTGGGCCCAAATGCCATCCACCAAATTAGAAGGCAGTATGCAGGCGGAGAGTCACCCCGGTTGTAGCGCGACAGTAACAAGCCGTCATATCACAAAACCCCACCTCCCCACAGTCTAAGTTTGACGGACGAAGCAACCATCATTTCACTCTTCGCTGAATCCCCTTCTCCCTCACCGTCTTCAAGAAAGGCAACACTTGCATCTGCCACTGTTTTTCTCTTCGAACGAAGGGAAGGTAAGCGGATCCATGATGTTGCTATATTTTTGTTCAGAGGAAAAAAAGAACTTTTGCAAAGCAGTAACCGATCCTCACTCTCTTTTTTGTTTCATTGTCATTGCGATTGTGTTTTCCTTTCAGTGGACTCCTAGTATTCGTCAGTTTCATGATGGACCAAGGAGAACCAGGCAAAGATCTGCCAATATTGGAGCAGACGCGGGAGGCTGATCCCCACGAGACAGAGAGCTCCAAGAAGATGGAGGAAACCACCGAGGTGACCCCAGATACTGAGATGGTCAATGCCTCGTTTGAGGTTACAGCCCCCGTGGCACTGCAGGAGCAGTTTTCCCCTTCGAGGATTTGTCCCCCCCC
>NC_057812.1:159525274-159611420 GCF_018294505.1 Triticum aestivum | reverse complement strand
CCTTCTTCGCCGATCTCGATTGTGGTTTTTCATCTAAGTATGTGGTGATTTTTTAGAAAAGGAAGTATGTGGTGATTAATAATGCACAATTTTATTAGCTTCGATGCCATGGTATACGTAGTGGTTTAAATAACTTGTGTTTCTTATACTGAAAAGTAATTCAGAATTTGTTTCTGTTTCAATTAGAGCCCTGATGCAAACAAGGATTGTGTGGTTGTACATGTCACTCGCTATGAGGCGGACGACCTGAATATACGCACTGGGAAAACAGAGTTCTTAGGCTGTTGGATCCTGGAAGCCATTTGCGGTTATACCAATGAAGAGTTGTATTCCAGCCTCACTGTTGTCAGGCGTGTTGTCCAGGGTGTACTGAAGCACAAGAAGTTCAAAGGTACTCCTTTGTTTGTGAGGAATACTATTCTTGTCAAGCTTACGCAAGAAGATGACGTGGCATGCCTCCACAAACAAGTTTATCAGTGGCAAGGCCACAAGGTTGTCTTCATGAAGGTTCACAGGATTGAGCTGCTGCGGGACGTCCTCGATGATGTTCATGGCAAGGTCCGTCTTGTGTCCAGCCCAAATTAGATCAAGGCATGAAATAGTTGCCCCAGCTTGTGTTTAATAGTAGTTTGGATTGTGTCTAATTATCCAAACCTTGCTTGTTATCGACCCCTCTGGGGCTAGTACTCTGTTTGAATCCATCTATGGGAACTGCTTCTACTTTTGTGTGCCCGTGAATCATGTGAGAACCATCGTAATTGTTGCTGAAACAGATGCATCCTCACTAGTTTTTTCATGAATATGGCATGGTAAGACATAAGTTGTCATGGTTTATCATACGAGCAGTGTGTGTTTTGATGAAATAGGGCACTCATTCGAGAACCATGCGCCGACGTATACATAAGTACTTGTAAACACTGTTGGTGCTACCCCACTTGTAAGCAGTTGTGCAAAACACGACACATTGGCTCATCTCGCTTCAACACTAGGCTATCGACCAGCTAACAATCAACAATCTGCTGTCTGACATATAAGCAACCATGTATCTTTTACAGTGGTTCATGCAGTTAATTGAGGCCACAATGTAATAAATTCCAAACGTTCACACGCTAGTCCAGTGCTCATGTGGAACACTCACATTAAACTCGTCTTCATAAAAAACTTGAAAAGCATAAGTTAAGCAATTTTATACATCTCAATGATTCATAGAACATAACAAACATATACTAGTTCACAGCAAAAGACAAAGTTGTGAGAAGGTTTACAAATCAGGAAAAAACAAGCAAGGCTTTTCTCTGAGCAAAGGGCCTCCCGGCAGGCTTAAATTTCCTGGAGTTCACTCTGGTTTTTTCTTGTTGCCACCATTTAGGGTTAGGTTCTCTCATTCTAGAATAACCAATTATAATTGTGTATCAGCTGGAATGCTGAACTAAACCATGCAGTGTACTGACCAGCTGAAATGCTTGTGCATTCCACTAAATTTAAGCACTGCTATTTGCAGAAATAAGCAGACCACAATGCCTCTTGTCCGCGCACCTGTCCAAAAAACTGCCGTGCAGCCGTGCCAGCTAGTCCTTGGTCCATGGATGAACTGGTAGAAAGTGCATTCCGGACTAGGATGCAGTTGTTTTCGCTCGTCCATGCACTGCAATCAGGAAGTAAAACGTACGAGTCAGCTTCTTTTAGATTGCGTTGGTCATTCTACCTTAGTTACTACCAATGTAAGGATACCTCGAAGACGGGAGGTTAGACGACGACAGCGAGGGATAGCCATCTCATTTTGCGCAGTTGTACTAAAACTGAGGTGTGTGCTTTTGATTGCGGGGATAGAAACGATACGGAGACAGACATCCCGAAACGATATGGAGACAGACATCCCTGTTTGCGCAAATAAGATATACGGTTATTTAAACAGTGATAGATATTACTACTTTCCCCTGTTTCCTCTTAGAACCAAGTCCTAGATTCATGCTACAGCTTTCCCACTTCCTTCCCTGTTTGAACCAACGCTTTGAGTCGACAGTATGAAATAGCTTTACTTCTAATCTACTACTACTATAATGCGGCAGTTTTGAAATTGGATTTACCACTCCATCTTCGGTTCTCCTGCCCAAACAAGCATTGGCTCAAAATCCACTGTTCATTTCCCCTCTCATGCATATCACTGCCGTCCATCAAACAAAGGATGACATGATCTGACGGCTAAGAGCTGCGGATTCGCTCCCGCTCCTTGTGCACATGGCCGACTCTGCTCTCCAAGTAAACAAATAAAGAAGTCCCCATTGAATCTGGATTGCACCTACTGAAGTTGAGAAATGTCTAGAAACTGCTGCCACCTCCTCACATGCAAGTACGACAAGTTGGCAAATAGCTAGCACATTTTGGTTCCCCGTTGTCACCTGGGAAATAAACACTCTACTACTAACTAATTTTTTTAGATTACTGTAAAAATGGATTTTTTAGATGCCGCTATACTGCAAAGTTTACACTGTTCACATAACATAACATTGCATGGATGATGCTAGCTAAAGTTTTATTCTGCTTCATCGAGAAATGTAATATTTTTATTATTCGCAGAAAAAGTGTAATATTTTATTTTAGTCATACATAAGCTATACCTCAAGCTAATACAGGACATGAGTGTCTGTCAGACCTAAATGACTTATTTAGTTGCACAAAATAGTCCATAAACATGCATGTAAACCGTCAAACAACTCTGGAACTATACATCAGTGGAACCCAGGAAACAACATATAATAAAACTACAACTTTTATCTTGTAATCAAATTCTTACTTGGAACTCAGTTTGATTTGTGCAAGTGATTTACTTCTTATTTCAGAATAGTCCTTAGATCATGCAAACAAACACACTATGATATCTACTCAAGATAAGAGTACCCATTTGTCTCTCTAAAAAGAAGGTATATGAGTATCTATCATACAGAACATACGTGCAAAGCACGTGCCTTAGTAGAAGTCTAGGTGGCTTTGGAACAGCGGACAGAAGTAGAAAAGGATCCACACGAAGGGAGCTGGGGCAGTAGAGCAAGGCAGGTTTTGAAGGAATATATACCTAAGGGTCGTCGGCATGTCGCAAAGATGGCGTGGGAGGCCGCATCTTGGACACAATACCGCAGGGAGGAAGAAGGGGTCGGAGGCCCTCCCGAGCCGGCGCTCTCTTGGAGAGAACGGCACGGCTGCCGATCGGGACGCGCGGGCAGCCGTTGGTCTCCTCCCTCGCCGCCGATGACAGCGTGAACGATGCACCTACACCCCTGCCCCGGTCGAGGTTGTCCGGCCGGATTTGTGACCAGCCGTGAGCTGAGAGAGAGTGTGGCCACCTATGTGTTGCTTAGATCTGGAGAGCATGAGAGAGTGAACGAGAGGAACCCTAGTAAAGCAAGCGCTGAGGCTCCTGCTTTTATATATAGTGGAGTGATTTTGTTGTACCAGCTTCAAAAAAATGCGCTCCTACGTGTATCTGCGAGTGGGTGTGAGAGAACTAGTGCGTGTGTGCACCGCTTCTCTTCGTGAGAGTACAATATACTATGCCCAAAGAACGTTCGCCGCAAGAGTAATATTACAAGTGTGTGACGTGTGAGCTAAAATAAAATGTGCGCACTGTCTTTTGTTTTTTAGAAGTTCTGAGGGTAGGGTGTGAAGAGCACATATGTGCGTGACGTCTACCTGTAGATAGACGGTGGGTGCGACGTGCGAGTCTGCGAGAGGACTCGGGAGAGTCGTGACTCGTGAGGGTGCGTGTGCGTGAGAGAGACGGGGGCACGTATAATGCAATGCATGTGTCCGTAAATCATTATCCGACAAACGTTCGCCACAAGCCTTTTCCTGACGAACGCCGTAAGGACCGTTAGATCGGCATCCGACAGTGTCAGTTTTGCCATGTCATTTAACAGAACATCCACTCCTCCTACACACAAATCTTCCACATGAGTGTTACCAACTGCCGTATGCTCCCTCCGTTCCGAAATGCAGTGCATATAGCTTTATTGAAAATTCAAACCTCGCAAACTTTTACCGAGTTTACGTGTACCAAATTGCACATGTAGAATACCATGTATATATCATTTCATTCATCTTCGAGAGGTAACTATAAAGTTGGGTGAGGAGTCTACAAAGAAAGACCATCGTATCACCCGCATCAATTTCAAGCATCCTTTAGTGTCGAGGAATATCATAGGAACTCTATATGATATGATTTTTATAGGATTTTTTTCCTTTAGAGCCAATTGGTTCATAGGAATAGATTCATATACTCCACATTTCAAAGTTTCTATAGCTTTAGAGCCACTTGGTTCATATGAATGGATTCCTATACTCCCTTAATTTCAAAGGAAAATAAACATTAGCGTATATTCAATAGAAAAGTTCCTATGATATGAACCAAATTACATCTCTTTTCTAATCCCTCCTCATAGGAATTGAGAAACATGTCATCTCTATATTCAATAGAAAAGTTCCTATGATGTGAACCAAATGACATCTCTTTTCCAATCCCTACTCATAGGAATTGAGATGCTCCATGTCATCTCTTTCCCTACAACTTCCATGTATACATCTTCTATTCCTAAATAGATAGTACAACCCACTAGTAGCTTTCTTTCCAAAACATGCAACTATGGCACAAGAACTATATAGTGTGCCAATAACTTTGAAAGATGGTCGCTGGATGAAGCTAACCCGTCAGTGCAAAGATAGGCAAATCCGAGCACTACTGGCCGTTGGATATCATCAACATTCTACCAGATCTGCCACATGTACAATTTAGAAGACTCCATGGTTGAACTTAAGCATAATGCACAAACCTCAAAACACAAGCACTTCTCCTTTGTTCTAGAATCTTGTGTATCATAATTGATTATTTTTTCTAAATTAATTGCCATTATTTGTTTTTTACTTTATGATTTACTCCCTCCATTCCAAAATAGATGACCCAACTTTGCACTAACTTTGTACAAAGTTAGTGCAAAGTTGGGTCATCTATTTTGGAATAGAGGGAGTACAATGCACAACCCCATGAATCATAACATTTTTATAAAACTTATTGATTTTGAATGAGATGAACTATAAGAACTAAACGAACATCTACATCATGCATATATGACTCAAAGCTTTACATCCTATAGTGTGTATTTATTCATAATTTGGTTTCGAAATCTCAAGCGTTCAATACATGTGTACCTTACTAGTTTTGAGTAGAGTAGAAAATTTCACGCGGCCCCGGGTATATCAAAATGCAGGGCCCATGCATCATTGCCTTTCGGTCGAACCTACATCCACAATTTTTTGTACGTACTATATCTCCACTGGTCCCCGAACCCAAAATGCTGCGTCGTTCCCGTAAAACCAAGCGGCCCACACATATTTAAGGCGTCGGCTCGAACCCGTTTACTATGACGTGGCCCCGCACGCCGTAGTACACCTACAAACCCTACTGCCGCACTCATCATCGGTTTTCTTCAAGAGGACGAGGGAGAAGCCGATTTGTAGTGGAGGCGCTTTCAAAAAAAAGGATCTGTAGTGGAGATCCCTACCCTAGGGTGCCCTAGGTAGCTGTCGCACGCATCATTGTTTTGTCTTTTCTTTATGCTCTTGCGCCCTAGAGTGAAATGATGGTTGCTTCGTCCGTCCAGTTTAATGCGGGAAAGGTGGGGCTTTGTGATTTGACCCCTCGTCGCTCATTTTCTACTACTGCGGCGCTACGACCGGGGTGCCTCCAATTCCAACCGCTGTTACGAACTGTAATTTGGTGCATCGCACGTAGAACAAGACGATGGATGAGCCACATGTCGGTCAAAGGGGTCCTGTTAAGTGTGTCGCCATTTCGTGTGCGGACTGACCCTGCTTGAGTTGCTACGCCAACACGACAGGAGCAGCCTACCACTCTGTTTTGCTCCTTAGTGAATCCCGACTATATTGATCTAAAAAGATATGTGCTGAACTACCCTCTCCGTCTCGGTTTTTTTATTTTTAGGCGTCTCGGTTTATAGGGCCTGCACGTAGTTCTAGGTCATCCATCTGACTAACTAAATATGAGTTACTATGTCACAAAAAGTATATCATTGGATTCTTAAGCGGATGTAGTTGTATTTAAAAGTCAAGGGCGGGGCTTTTCCTGCGCGGTAGGTGGCGGGGCAGTTCCGCCTAGTCGGTTCGACAGAGACGCGAGAAGACGAGGGAGTAGGCTGCTGCAAACGTAGGGCTGTGTGATTTGACAGCGAGTTACTGCTGGACAGGTGGGGCCCCGTGATTTGACTTGCCATTATCATTTTAACTGCGGCGCTACGACCGGCGTGAGTCTCCCAGATTCCTAACCACCTCCATACAGGTGCCTCTCCCAATGCTCCACCATGTAGTAGAGGCTGGCTCTTGCATGAGAGCCCACTTCTCCACTTTTCCCTTGCCTCTCTTTCCTCCACATATGCAAAAATGCCATGTAAAGCGCACTATTGTACTTACTTTTACTTGCTCCTACAAGTGCTTAAGCTTGCCACATAAGCATAAAGTCTGATGTGGCAAGTTAATCAAGAAGAGAGAGACTAGTTTGGTGACCCAAGGAAGAAACGGTGCTAAGCGTGTGTACCTAGGTGAAAAGACAATTTTGAGTCTATAGCTAATTAAATGAATCAAAATTAGCAACACCATTTCATTGTAAGAGGTCACTCCTTGGCAAATGCAATAAATACACGCGCTTAGCACCGTTTCTTCCTTGAGTACGAAGAAAAAGATAGAGAGGAGTAAAAAAATACACTTATAGCCAACCTTGTTGTAGTATGAGTGACTAAGTGATGACTATGTATGACATGCCAACATCAGATAGCCTAACGCACCATGTTAAATCTCCAAGGGCGCGACCGCGCGAGCGACGCGACGGTCGTGGTAGGCGCGACCATGATACGGGCTGCTGGCAGCCCTTGGATTTGAGATCAAACGGCCGCATGCTAAGTTGCTGAAAATTTGCAGAATAACCCTCCAGGATAGGATATTCACCCATAGGTTTAGAATCACGCCATGCAACCGTTCGATCTCAGATCCAAGGGCTCTCAGAAGCCCGTATCATGGGAGAATGGAAAGCCACTACCCTGCCGTTTGCACGCTGGCAGTTCGCTCCTACTCGTCCCCGCACGTCCTTCAATACTACGGCGGTTCGCTCCTAGTCGTCCCGTCCATTCACATTACGACAGTTCCACTAATCCTAACCCTCCTCCCAAATCCATGGCGTCCCAAATCTCCATGATCGGCGGTGAGTACAAGGTTAGAACCATCACCGACGATGAGTTCGACGTCATCTACACCCGTTCTTCCGCGACGGTGAAAGGATGCCTTTCTCGCTTCAGATGCATGTTTGAAGACTCAGATGATGAGTGGGTCACTGGGCTAGATGTTGAGTACACCACAGTCCTGGGACGAGAGGAGGATCTAAAGGACGAAGAGAGGAAGAAGCCCACCGTGATCCAGGTTTGCGTGCATGACTTATGCTTGGTCTACCACATATGCCATGCTGATGTTGAGTGCCAGGATTTTAAGGACTTCCTCGAGAGCAACCTAGTCAAATTCGTTACTGTAGACTTTGGTAACGATAAAGAAGTCCTGCATCGGATAGGCCTCGTTGTAGGCAACAAATTCGACCTCCAGAAGAATCGACTGGTGTCCTCTCGTCAGCCTTCAATGCTGACCCTGGTAGGTGTAAGTGCATCTAGTGCCCCTTAGTGATTTTGGTGTATTGAAGACTTATAGGTTAAGGGACTAATGTGTTCGTGAGTGTACACATGTCTATAAGTCTATGAGGAGTTTAATATTTATAGAGAAAGTCGATCCCTACAAATGAAGTTCTTCGACTGAAGACTTTGTATTTCTGAAGACTTTCTGAAGACTTTGAAAGTGAACAAATTGGTGTGACCTTGAAGACTTGCTATTCATTCGAGGAACATGAAGCGTGAAGACTTTTGTTTTCGTAGTTTCATTTTCTCTTTTTTGAGTCATAGGAAACACCGTATTGTTAAAGGGGGTCGAGGAAATACTGAGGAAAATTTTCCAAGTGATGCTCAACTCAAAATCCTACACCTACCAATCCCTTCGAGTGAAGCCATTGGAAATCTCATACAGTTCAGTCAATTTCTTCAGTGACAGAGACGAAGTTCTTCTAGTCTCTAAGGAATTTGTCCTGACTGAGGAGTTAGGAATTCGCTAGTGCGGATTGCCTACACAGAGAGGAACATGATAGCCCTGAGGATTTTGCTACTCAAAATTCCGACCGTTGCTGTGCTATGCACCAGCTGTCCCAAAATATCTATCCACCTAACTGTCATATCATTGAAGGGCATTTATGTCTTATCATGTCGGGCTGCTCCCTAGGCTATAAATAGCCACCCCCTACAACCACTAGTTGGTTGGCTGCTCCGAGAGAAACTGACACTTGTCATTTGAGAGCAACCCATCCTCCGAGGACTTTGAGCGAAAATCATCAAGTGAGGAAAAACCCAAAACCCAAACACCTACAAACCCCAAGTTATTGAGCATCACTGAAGAGATTGATCCTGCATGGATCCGACGCTTGTTACCTTTGAAGACTGTGCTTCTTCCAGACGGTTAGGCATCATGGTCTAGAGCATCCAAGAGGAATTGTGGATCACCGAGTGATCGAGTTTGTGAAGGTTTGGAAGTCGCCTGAATACTTACCACGAGTGATTGGACGAGGTCTGTGTGACCTTAGTTCAAGGAGAATACGGTGAGGACTGGGTGTCCTGAGCTGAGTGTTCAGGACTGGGTGTCCGGGACTGTGTGTCCTTGAGTTTAAATACTCAGCCGCTCCAACCAGACGTACAACTGAGACAGCAGTTGGAACTGGTCTACCAAATCATTGTCTTCACCAAGCTTACTGGTTCTATTTCCTCAACTCTTTCATTTCCTCATAACTGTGTTGCATGCTTGTTCATATATGTGTTTGAAGACTTTGAGTGAAGACTCTCAATTTCCTTAGTTCAATTTCTTTAGTCTGTTTGTCTTCATCTTATGTTATCCTGTGCTTACGCTTCTGTACTCTGTGCCTGTCTTCATTTCATCATGATGACTATGCTTGTATTCTGTTATGTTTACTTTTGAGTACTCATTCCGCTGCTACTAGTTCTTCGCTAAGGAATTTCCTCACCGGCAAATTCCTCAGTGAAGAATTTCATAAAAATCGCCTATTCACCCCCCTCTAGTCGATATAACACACTATCAATTGGTATCAGAGCAAGGTACTCCCTTGTTCTGTGTGATTTTGGTTTAACCGCCTGGAGTTATAGTTATGTCGACTGCAGGTATGACGAAAGTGACATGCCCCATCTTTGATGGTCACAAGTATCCCAAGTGGAAGGCCATGATGAAGAAACGCCTCATGGCGATGAACAGCAAACTATGGACCGTCACTAAGATTGGTCTGACCGATCTGTGCAAGATGGCGGAAGCTGATGACATTCGCAAGTACACTTTTCTCAACCTCACGGCAAAGGATGTCATCTGCTCCAGTCTGTCACAAAATCAGTTCAGGAATATCATGCATCTCGATCATGCGAAGCTCATCTGGGACCGTCTCTCTGAGGTCTATGAAGGTCATCGAACCTGTCATGATCCTTGGTTTGAGGACTTCAAGGAATCTCTCAAAGCGATGACATTCAAACCAGAATTATCATCTTCTGCATCATGCCCTATGGCAAAAGATGCTGAGGTAAATGAATGCTACCTATCCGAGTCTAGTGATGATGAATCTGGTGATGAATTTGGACCCAGCTATGTCAAACTTGCTTCCCTTGCCACTAAACAACAAAGAGCTTTGGAAAAAGTTCACTATATGCTAAACAAGAGCGATGATATGTTGGGTGAAGAAATGGATCAGTCAAAAGCTTTGGCTGAAAGTCTTCAGAGACTTCATACTAAGCATGACACCCTTCAAGATCAACATAACACTCTCTTATCTGATCATGAGAAGCTTTCTTATGAATTTCTTCAAAGAAAGCAAGACCTTGAGAAGCTAAGAGTGAGTTATGAAGATCTTCAGAAGGTGCGCGATTCATTACTTGCTCAATAAATCAGCGCATCTCAGGAAGAATCTGTTCCTCCATGCTTGAAGTGCATTGAACGTGAATCTGCTAATTCTTCACCTGAATGTTCAAATGCTGTTAATGTTTCAAATTCTTCACATGCCTCTGCTATCACTAATTCCTCATCTGAGGACATTGCTAGTATCACTGACGATGCATGGCTGAAGGAATTGTACACGACAGGCATGTACAAAAGCCTCAAAGGGCATCAGGCTCTTTGCAATGTGCTTAAAAAGCAGATCCTCAACAGGAACCCTAGGAAAGAGGGTATTGCCTTTGAGAGGAAACTCAACGCTGATGGTACATATTGGAAGCCTGAGCAGTACCCCAAAACTACATGGCACTACTAGGGAAAAGCCTATACACAGAATCTTACCAGCAGCGCGCCTTAAAATCAGGCGCTGCTGCTAAGTAGCAGTAGCGCGGGCCATGGAAACTCGCTGCTGAAACAAGTTTATCAGTAGCACGTGCACTCCAAGAAGCGCTACTGCTAAAATTCCCACGACGCCGCCGCGAGGCCAGTTATAGCAGCAGCGCATTAAAATAAACAGCGCTACTGCTACGTAACGTAGCAGTAGCGCATTCAGGCAATAATCGCTACTGCTAAATTAACTACAAAAATCAATGAGCATTCAGCGCATTCAGTGTAACATAGCAGCAGCGTATTTTTTATGTCTATGTCTATTTTTACATACTGACACATAGCAGTAGCGCGTTCAGGCCAAAAGGCGCTACTGATAGGTAGTTTAGCAGTAGTGTGTTTACCTATAGCGCGCTACTGCTATTCCATTCCATCTCCCCTACTCACTAGCCTCATCCACAGATCACACTCACACACACTCACGGTCTCCTCCTCACCCCCCGCGCTGCCGGTCCTCCCCCGTCGCCCCTCCCCCGATATGCGCCGCTGTCGCCTCATCCTCGTCGCTGGACTTGGTACCGGCCTCCTCCTCTGTCCTCCCTCCACTCGCTGCTGGCCGCCCCCTCCTCGCTCTGCCTTCCTCCTCGATCCGTCCTCCCTCCACTCGCCGCCGGCCGGCCCCTCCTCGCTCCGCCTTCCTCCTCCGTCCTACTATCTTCTCCCTCCTCGAGTCGCCCCTCCTTGTCCCTCCTCCCTGATACATTTTGATTTAGTAGGCTTTCATATGTAACATTTTGATTTAGTTGATATGATTCAGTTGATTTAGTAGGCTAGTTGATTTAGTTGATTTAGAACATTTTGATTTAGTTTATTTAGTAGGCTAGTTGATTTAGTTGATTTAGTAGGCTAGTTGATTTAGAACATTTTGATTTAGTTGATTTAGTATGCTAGTGGATTTAGTATGCTAGTTGATTTAGTTGATTTAGTATGCTCGATTTAGTTTTTTTGTAATAAGTTATTTTTTGGCAAAATGTAGGTGCCAATTTAGTTAAATTTGCCACTTGTTTCCTGTGAAGTGAATCGTTAATCTTTTGCTCATATTGCTTTAAGAAAATGGCGCCACCACCAGCACCACTATGTCGACTGTGCAAGTCAAGGTGCGCCAGCAGCCTTGCAACTGGCAAGCTGTTCGGCATCTACTTCCATCTGAGTTTTCGTCATGCGACGGTAAGAAATTAGATGAAATGTAACAACTATTTTATTTTTAGTGTTGGCATTACTGCATTGTGTCATTTTGCTTTTCTTACATAGATCGTCCCATGCAATGTGAGGTTGAAATTCAACAAGCTGACAGGAGACACTGTGACATTTGAGGCTCCTGGGGGCCATACACTATGGAGGTCGAGAAAGGACGCAATATGTCGCAGATTGGAGGAGATGGATGGGCCCGTTTCCTCGCTCGCATGCGTCTTACTGGTGGTGAGTTGATCAGATTCTCCTTTAGAGCAGAAAGACCCAAGCTGGTTGTCATTTATATCAACCTGGTGGAAGATGATGAAGATGACGAAGATGATGAAGATAATGAGGACCCACTCAATGAAGATGATGAGGACCCACTTCATGAAGCCATCATAGCTCAAAGAATGAGGCTGAGCGAGGAGGAGGTGTGCAACCTATGGGACATAATTCCGCCACGTGATGACTTTGTCGGGGTGCCATTCGTGACCCGCCTGACAAGTACCATGGTCGATCGGCATGAAATGGTATGTTATACGTACTGCATGTAGTAATTTGATGATATATATATATATATGCTTTATTGTTATACTTACAAATACAAATTATCCGATTATATGCTTAGTGAATCCGATGATATGCTTAGTGTAGAGTCCAATGATATGCTTTGTGGAATCTAGTTGATGATATACTTTAGTGTAGAGTCTGACCACATGCTTATTAGTGTAGAATCCAAGGAACTATTAATAGTGTAGATAATCCATATATATACTTATTAGTAGAATTCATGATTAATTAGTACAAATGCGTAGTACTGTGTCTTTTGATAGTGTAGAAATCTAGACTTAATAGAAATATATTTGCAAGAGTATGTGTGAGGCTATTTATTAATTGATATGTTTTTCTTATTCAGAGATTGCCAAAGAACCTATCTGTGAGTTGTGGTATCAAGCCTGATGAAGAAGCTCAGTTGGACTACGCCTTACCGTAAGGGGCTCCGTCACCACATGTACTTACCGCATGGGCACAGATGGTCGCACACACTTGAACTTGGTTGGGTGGAAGAGATTCCTCGTTGGCAAGAATCTTCGTGCTGGACATGCCATCCTAATTACTATCAGGAACACCCACCGCCCAGGCTTGAGGATGATGATCATCGTCGATATCATCTAGAACTACATATGTGTGTGTGGCTATATCATCTAGAACTACATATGATGATCGTCGTCGATATCATGTAGAACTACATATGATGATCGTCGTCGATATCATCAAGAATTAAATATGATGATTGTCATCGATGTCACCTTGTACTGCTTGAGGATGCATGTTGAGTATATATGAAATTGTTATCTAGTACTCCCTCGGTTCCAAATTACTCGTCGTGGTTTGAGTTCAAATTTGAACTAAAACCACAATGAGTAATTTCGAACTGAGGGAGTACAGCCTAGTACCTATAATGCTTTATGAAATTGATATCTAGTAGTACCTAGTATCTAGAAATTGCAGTTTATCGAAGCTGGAATGGGGAAATGGTGAAAGATATAACAGTAGCGCTGGACCGGGAAATCACTACAGCTAAGTAATAGCAGCGCGTTCCTGAAAAGTGCTGCTGCTATAGTCAATAGTGGTAGCGCGGGTACAGGCAGCGCTACTACTAAGAGTTAGCTGTAGCGCCTTATTGGTAGCTGTAGCGCCTTATTGGTAGCGCGGGCACCCGCGCTGCTGATAGGCCTAAAACCCGCGATGCTGCTAGCCTTTTCCCTAGTAGTGCGGTTGCTGCAAAGGGACCTCCAGTTGATCCATCTAACCTATCTGGATATGCATGTGAAGTCCTCATTCTGATGTTGAGTCATTTGACTCCAACTACAAACTGTTCAAAAATCAGAATGGTGAAGTATTTGCTAGATATGTTGGCACTAACTGCAGGAACGGTCCCCCTATGAAGAAAATCTAGGTTCCCAAAAGATGCCTTGAAAATCTTCAAGTGAATGTCATCATGACGCCACCTGTGAAGAATAGGAACCCCAGATCAAATTCTTCATATGGACCAAATTCTTCATATGGATCCAAGTCCTCATACGGACGAAACTCCTCACATGGAACAAATTCCTCAAAAGGATCAAAGTCCTCAAATGAACATCATCGTGCTAACCCGTCTGTTTCGCAGGGAAGATCTAAGGATTATGGATATGTGTATTATTCTTCAAATCATTATGTCCATAAGTCCTCGAAGAATTTCTCTGCTTACTCGTATGCTTATTCTAACCCCTCTTATGTGAAATGAAAAGGACTGGCTTCTATACCATCCTTCTCGTATGGAGCTCGCAGAATGATGAACTCGTTGCCACCCCTTCGGATGTGGGTGGTGAAGAAAAAGAACTAATCTCTTCTGCAGGGTCAGGTCTCCAGACGTACGTAATCGTCTGAAGAATTTGCTAGAGACCTGAGCATGCCTGATAGGACGCAGGCTAATCATGAAGAAATGAACTTTCATTTCTCACGTCCTCATATTGCTTTATCTGTTATTTTGCTTGATTAAATTGATCTAATGAATTGATGTCATATTCTTCACTGATGAAGTATATGAGTTTGTAAGCTGCACTAATTCATCTGCAGGATGATCAACCCAAAGCCACTGAGTGGGTCCTCGATAGTGGATGTACAAACCACATGACTGGTGATAAGAATCTATTGATGGATGCTCCATTATCTCCGTCGCATCTGAAGCATATCATCTTTGCTGACAAAGGCAAAAGTCAGGTATTGGGTCTAGGTAAGGTTGCGATCACAAAGGATCGACACATGGACAAAGTCATGCTTGTTGAGTCCTTAGGATACAACCTTATGTCTGTCTCAATGCTTTGTGATCTTGATATGGTTGTTGTCTTTGGCAAGTACCATTGTGTTGTGGTTATGGAAGCTGACAATTCCAAAGTCTTCGAAGGCTTTAGGAGAGGAGACCTGTATATTGTTGATTTCTCTACAGGACCACAACCAGCTATGTGCTTACTTGCAAAAGCTTCAGAAGGCTGGCTCTGGCATCGATGACTTGGTCATGCAGGCATGAGGAATTTGCACACGCTTGCGAAGAAGAAGCATGTCATTGGCATCGAAAATGTCAAATTCCTCAAGGATCACCTATGTGGAGCCTGTGAAGCTGGGAAGATGACAAAGGCCAAGCATCCAGCGAAGACTATCATGACCACCACTCGCCCATTTGAATTGCTTCACATGGATCTCTTTGGTCCTAATCATTATTCTGCTATTTCAAATGAAGCATCTCAATATGGCTTTGTTATTGTTGATGATTTTTCTCGCTACACATGGGTACACCTTGTTACTTACAAACATGAAGTGCAGGAAGTCTTCAAACAATTTTCCTCGAGGGCTTCAACCAACTTTGGTGTGAAGATCAAGCACATCAGAAGTGACAATGGCACTGAGTTCAAGAATTCTGGTCTCGATGACTATCTTGATGAACTTGGTATTACTCATGAGTTATCTGCTCCTTATACTCCTCAGCAGAACGGCGTCGTGGAGCGTAAGAACAGGACTCTTGCTGAGATGGCTCACACTATGCTTGATGAATACAAAATGCCTCGTCAGTTCTGGACTGAGGCAATTGATACTGTGTGCCACATCATCAACAGAGTATATCTTCACAAATTCTTCAAGAAAACTGCCTATGAACTCCTCACGGATAAGAAACCCAATGTAAGTTATTTCAAAGTCTTCGGTGCTAAATGTTGGATTAGAGATCCTCATCACAACTCAAAATTTGCACCGAAAGCACATGAAGGTTTTATGCTTGGTTATGGAAAGGACTCGCACACCTACAGAGTCTTCAACAACGTTCTTCACAAGGTTGTTGAAATTGTAGATGTGCGGTTCGATGAAACTAATTTCTCGCAAAGAGAGCACCTACTTACTGTGATAGATGAACCAGCACCTGAGGAAACTATCAAGTTCAAGGCTACTGAGGATGTCATTCCCACTGAAGAATCTGCTGAAGAATTCATTTCAGAACATGAAGAACGTCGAGCTAATGCACCTAAAGAAAATGCTGAAGAAAATGGTGCTGAAGAAAACGCTGATCAAATTCTTCAACAGCAACCAGCTCATCCTCGCATTGCAAAAGAAGTGCAAGTTGAAAAGATCATCAATGACATCAAAGCGCCAGGTCCTATCGCACGCTCAAGAGCTTCACATTTGTCTAACTTTTGTGGGCACTATGCTTTTGTCTCTATTACAGAGCCCACTAAGGTAGATGAAGCATTTCTGGAGCCTGAGTGGATTCAGGCCATGCAAGAAGAATTACATCAGTTCGAGCTCAACAATGTCTGGGAACTGGTCAAACATCCAGATCCTCGCAAGAACAATGTCATCGGCACAAAGTGGATCTACTGCAAAAAGCAATATGAAAATGGCCTTATGGTGAGGAATAAGGCACGGCTTGTAGCTCAAGGCTACACACAGGTTGAAGGAATTGATTTCGATGAAACTTTTGCACCTGTTGCTAGACTTGAGGCTATTCGCATATTACTTGCTTATGCTAACCATCATGATATCACTTTATATCAAATGGATGTGAAAAGTGCATTCCTCAATGGTAAGCTTGAGGAAGAAGTATATGTTGCTCAACCCCCAGGTTTTGAAGATCCAAAGAATCCTGACAAAGTCTTCAGACTCAACAAGGCCCTCTATGGCCTCAAGCAGGCCCCACGGGCGTGGTATGGTACTTTGAAGGAATTCCTCATGACGAAAGGCTTCAAACCTGGTTCACTCGACCCTACTCTTTTCACTAAATCTTATGATGGTGAATTGTTTGTGTGCCAAATATATGTTGATGAAATTATCTTTGGCTGTACTGACCAACATTATAGTGCTGAATTTGCCTATATGATGAGTGAAGAATACCAAATGTCTATGATGAGAGAGTTGAAATTCTTCTTAGGTCTTCAAATTTGTCAACAACGCAATGGCATATTCATATCTCAGGAGAAATACCTCAAGGATGTACTGAGGAAATTCAGCATGCAAGATTGCAAAGGCGTCAAAATTCCTATGCCCACAAATGGCCATCTATGCACTGATGAAAATGGTATTGACTTCGATCATAAGGTATACCGCTCCATGATTGGTTCTTTATTGTACTTATGTGCATCTAGGCCAGATATAATGCTTAGTGTTTGCATGTGTGCCCGATTTCAAGCTACACCGAAGGAATCACACCATAAGGCTATGAAGCATATTCTTCGATATCTAACTCACACGCCAACACTTGGATTATGGTACCCCAAGGGCTCGGCTTTTGATCTCATTGGATATTCCGACTCTGACTATGCTAGTGATTGTGTGGACCGCAAGTCAACATCTTGTACATGCCATTTTCTCGGACGATCTTTGGTCTGTTGGTCCTCGAAGAAACATAACTGCGTATCACTATCTACTGCTGAAGCTGAGTACATTGCCGCTGGTTCTTCATGTGCCCAATTGCTATGGATGAAGCAAACTCTCAAGGACTACGGTGTCAACATGAAGAATGTGCCTCTCTTCTGTGATACGCATCTAAGTCATCAATTTTGCATGTGTGCCTCTCTTCTCTATGTTTCTTCATGTGTTGCACATCTAAGTCATCAATTTTGCATGTGTGCCTCTCTTCTATGACAATGAGAGTGCCATCAAGATTTCTCACAACCCAGTTCAGCACACGAAGACAAAGCACATTCAGATTCATCATCATTTTCTTCATGATCATGTGTTGAAGGGCGACATTTCTATTGAGCATGTGAAGACTGAAGAACAGCTAGCCGATATCTTCACAAAGCCCTTGGATGAGAAGAGATTTAGCTAGTTGCGGTGTGAGCTAAATATCCTAGAATCTTCGAATGTTCTTTGAAAAGGACACTCATCCTAACACTAATGCAAAATTGATGACTTAGATGTGCAACACATGAAGAAACGTTTTTCTTCAATTCAATGAAGAACAACATTCTTAGTGCGAAGAAATTAACGAAGAATTTGATTCTCAGAACCCTACGATAATTGTACGCGGTGTCTGAAATCATCATTCTTATACGGTGGGTCACGCCACCACCAAAAGTTGAAATTCCTCAATTATTCATATTCTTCAACTTTGCATTGTCTTCACTGCTTCCGTCGTTTTTCTTCATTGACTATATATATATAAGTTTATGTCCTCTACAGCATTCACTTGTTGCTAATTCTTCAAGTTGGTTTTTCTGCTAAGTGAATGTGATCGGACCCTTCCCCCTCTATGCTATACTCAACCCAATCTATTCACAAATTCTTCATGTGCGTTCTATTTGAAACTCGTTCAAAATCTTCATTGTGTCCTTGTCAGCTGAAGAAATTGCGAACAGAACTTTAAAACCTATCTTATCAAATTTTTTGGCTTTGCCGCTCAAACCATTCCGCATCCCAAGTTATACTTATCCACTCACCCACGATCGCACATGATCTCCACCTCTCAGTACGTGGGTGACACATGTCAAGCGAATGAGAAGGGTCAGGGGCACGTTTGTCCAATTTCTTCGGGCGAGCAGTTTTTCACCGTGGCTATAAATACCCCTCCTTTTCTTCCTCACTTCTTTTACTCCGCTCGACCTCTCTCTCCAGCTCGAGCTTCTCAAACCCTAGCGCCGCCGCTACTTCATCGCCGCCGGTGAGGAAGAGCTTCACTGCCTCGACCTCGTCGCCGACGTACTCACACCGACTGCGGAAATCTTCACTCTGCCGCTGCCGTAGTTGTCTTCCTCCGCCAAGTTAGGGCATGGAAGATATGCACAGACAAACTTCACATCTCCTCACTCCAGTTCGTCGTGTTCTTCGTCCAGGGTAATTAAAAGTTACTTTTACTGCCCTCGTTGATTCGAATGATTATCTTCAAAATCTTCAAAGGTTTTTTTATAGTTTCACACACTAAACACCTCACAAGTCATCTGTTCTTGATTCGTTTCTCTAAGCATCATTTTTCTTCAAGATTCCTCAATTGTGTCGATCTTCGATCTATACAACTCTGGAACCTAAGACAAAGAACGCTTAGTGAAATTCTTCAAGACTCATCTGGTCAAATTCCTCAAACTTGTTCTTTTGAAAACCCCTTTGAGAATGCATATGACCTCTCCAAATTCCTCGCAACTATACTCTGTTCACAGGTACACATGTCAGCTGTTGAATCACTAGGTTCTCATCAACTTAACTCATTTGCAGCATTCCTCGAAGAAAAGTTGCATACTTCTTCAGAGAATTCAATTGTTCAAATTCCACAACTGAAGAAAATGGCTGACGGTAAGAAGCCACAGAAAGGAGGAAAGAGGCCTGAGGTAAATACAGTGTTTGAGATCCCTGATGAAATATATGCTGGGTACTGCACACCTACTGAGGAAATCAAGAATAAGCGCAAAGTGCGCATTCAGAAGATAGAGAGGAGATGGGCAAGAGAATGGAGGGAGTACATATATGTCACTCCTAAGTATATGAAGAAATTCGCACTCAATCCTCCATGCCCAAGAGCTCCATTGGCACCTGGCCAAATCCCTGATCCCACCAGCCTCAAGCGCGGTGAGAACTATCCTGATGAATGGGCCAAGCGCCAAGCCAAGTTGGCTAAGCAAGCCAAAGAAGCAGTGAGGAAATTCAATGAAGACTCTACTGCTACTGTTGCCTCTGTTGAGGCATTTGCTGTCAAGCCAAAGAAGGCTATGTCAAAGAAGCCTGCGCGCAAGCCAAGTGCTTCACCAACAATGCCCTCAAGGCCAAGTTCCTCAGCAATGCCCTCACGGCCAGAATCCTCAAAGCCCTCACGACCAATTCCTCATGCTGCTCCTGTTCCTCCAAAGTCCTCAGCTCCTCCGCCTAAGCCCCAACACCTATGCATCTCGCCTCGTGCCAAAGGACTACAGGCATCTCCATTGCCTCAGGTGTCTCAGCTAGTTCCTCAGCTGCACTAAGTTCCTCAGCTAGCCCCTCACTGTTGAAGACAAAGGCCACTGCTAGACGAGGTCCTCGCCTAAGTCCTCAAAAGAAACAAGTTGCTTTCCAAGTACCGTCTGAAGAAGACGAAGCTGATGATGATGAACTTGCAGAAATCATCAGAGACAGGCAAGTCAGGGCCGCTAGAGCCAAAGGATCAGAGGTGCCACTGCTTTTGGATCCCAAGTTGATCCTCGACTACATTGATGTCTGGCACAAGGACCCCAACACTCCCATGCCTGACTTCAAGCTGACTCCTGGCCAAAGTCACATGCTGACCCACTTCATTCAAGAAGAAAAGTGGAAATTTGAGAAGGCCAGGCAGATCAAGAAAGCGTAGTACAAGAAAGAGTGCTATCTGAAGAAAAACGTCGTCTCTATAACAACTGAAGAACTTGTCACTATTCAGACTGAGATCAAGAAACTCAGTGATGACTTTGACGCATATCGTGCTGATTGGCTTGGAGCCAAGGTTCGTTTTGTGAAACTTGCGGATAACTTCACTTCCAATGTTGCAGCCCCAACGCAACAGGAAATTCCTCAGGCCGAAGCATCTGCTCAGCCTACTGAAGAAAATGCCAGCACCGATGATGACAATCAGGCTGCTGAAGAAAATGTGAGTTCCAGGGCTGATGACTGCATTCCAGCCAGTGAATAAATTGCCAGGGCACCCACTAGTGGTGCGCCTGAAGAAACTGAAGAACTCAGGGCAACTGCATCAGTTGTGCCTAAAGAACATCAACCAGATTCCTCAGCTGCTCCTGCACCAACTTCAACTCCAATCCTTCCATCTGCATCAGATGTGAAGAAGACCAAGGCTGCAGAGCGTGCTGCAGTGAAGAAAAGGAAAGCATCAATTGCTTCAGATTCTTCAGCTCCGAAGAAAATGAAGCCTATGACAAGTTAATTTGCAAATCCGATTGATGTTGTTCCCATCTCAACCAGGCCATCAAAGGACCTTATTCCTTTTGATGAAGAATATGTGATCCCCAGCGGATCTGATGAAGAAACTCCTTCTGCTGCTTCGTCTGAACCGTTGGATGAAGAAATAGAAGTGGATGCGATCCCTTCAACACCTATCATCTCCTCGCCTATGCCTCAGTTCACAGCTGAAGAGGCTGGCGTTGAAGAAATGGAAGATGAAGAAGTGGATGTTCGCTGCTCCACACCTGTAATCAGTGATGAATTCTGGGAAAGTCAGCATCCAAACTCTCCAATGTTCACCCCTCTACAACAAATTCCTCAGTCCCCCACACAAACTGTACAAATGGGCTCTGAAGAAACTCATCCCACTTCATCTGTCCATGAGGAAATTCCAGCCACTAGCGCTGAAGAAACTGCTGCTCCTGAACAACCAATGATGCAGACTGCCACTGAGGAGGAACCAGAAATTCCTCAGCCTGAAGAACCTACGATTGAGATTCCTAAGGTCGTGATGCAACTCACTGACACTCCTCTGCCGAAGCCAAAGGATCCATTCTCACGCAAGCAAAAGTTCAAGGCTGATGATTTATTCGGCGAGCACGTATTCTTCGAAGATTACAACCCATATAACTCTGCACGCATTAGGAAGAGGCGTTTCTGGACTGCTAGTCAAGCCAATTTCTATTCCTCAGTGCTGTTCAACAAGGAGAAGATCTTCTACCATGAGCATATTCCTCACGTGGATATGGAATCTCTGCCATGCTTCGCACCAGTCCTCAGTGTTCTTCACGATGCTGGACTGCTAAACTTTTTCTCTGACATCTGCGATTGGAATGAAGAACTGATTCTTCAATTCTATGCAACGCTGCACATCACCGGAGATGCTAAAGATGTGAATTCATGGGTGTTGGACTGGATGTCTGAAAACACTCACTACACTGCACCAGCCTTTGAATTGCTTCATGCTCTACCACTCAGTCCTCCCCTTGAAGAAGCTCGCTGCATCTACAGTGAACCTGAGCTCACACATCATTACATGCAGGTGCTGATGAAACCTTTGAAGCTAGGTCAAGCACCAAGAACCAAATTCCTCGTGAAGGAATTACTGTACGTGCCCAGAACTGTCTATCGTATTCTTACGAGGACAATCAGTCCCATCAAACGCCACAACTCATCTGATGAGGAAATTGTTGCCATCATGAAGAATCTGATATTCAACATCGTTCATGGCACTCCTGTCAATTATCACGATTTCTTCATGAGGACTATGGCAAATGTTGCACTGTCTCCGTTTGAGCTGAAGCCTTATGCACCTTGGATTATGAGATTCCTCAGGACAAGGTCTTCACTCAACTACAAAGCTATTTTCCAGAATCACCTCAGCTACTTGCCCCCAATTGAAGTCCTCAAGCAGACATACTCCTCAGTTGATGGAAAGGGCAAGGCACCAGCTGTAATAGATGAAGGCATTCATCCATTGGATGGTCTGTTTCTCAAAGCTGCATCTTATTCCACTAATGATAACTCTGCCACAGATGACTCTGCCAATGCACCCAAGTCCACTACTCCGCGCATGATGACTGACCGTGAACTTCTGCTTAGTCTTCACCAGAAGGTGGATCGAAATCACAAATGGGTTAAGCGTCAGTTTGGTTCACTTCTTCACAACATGACTGCCACACACAATGCAGTGAAGAAAAACCACTACTACCTCCATCAAGTCTTCAGTCGCACCTGGGCAATCCTGTCACATCTGTATGGTGAAGAAGATCTGAAGAAAATGGGTCTCAAAGAAGATTTTGGCTGGTCTGCACCTCCACCGAAGAAATTTAAGAAGGTCAAGGTTCCTTCTCTGGTGGCCAGCTCATATTCTTCATCGCGCGACACTGATGAAAATGAAGACTTGGACGATGCTGCGGCAGACCCTACTACGACAAATGACCCCAACAACGCTGGCGCTCCTTCATCAACTTGATATTCTTCAGAGGCGTTAGTCCTCATATTCGATCCTTTTGGTCATTTGATGACAAAGAGGGAGAATTTTGAGTTAGTCTTCAAGCGGGTCTTTCTATATGGGCGTTTTTTTGTTAAGTTACAACTCTCGTTCTTCTAAGACTTTATTGGATCAAGTTGTAAACTTAAACCCGATGGTGCTCTGATACTTTTGATATGTTTTGCTGCATGCTTATTCCTCATATATGCTAATGCACGCATGTTGAATTACATCAGTCACCGTATTTCATCATGCATTTCCAATTCTTCATTGTGGTATGTAAAATGCGTGTATGAATTACAAGATATAGGGGGAGATCTCCATGATTCAACTCTTCAAGAGTGCATTGCTTCAAAAGCAAATTCCTCACTATGCACATCTTCAGGGGGAGTTCTTCTATATCTTGCAATCAAATTCCTCAATATCAGTAGTTATACTTCATATGTTTATCCCCATTGAAAAATCAACCTATATTGTCATCAATCACGAAAAAGGGGGAGATTGTAAGTGCATCTAGTGCCCCTTAGTGATTTTGGTGTATTGAAGACTTATAGGTTAAGGGACTAATGCGTTTGTGAGTGTACACAGGTCTATAAGTCTATGAGGAGTTTAATATTTACAGAGAAAGTTGACCCCTACAAATGAAGTTCTTCGACTGAAGACTTGGTATTTCTGAAGACTTTCTGAAGACTTTGAAAGTGAAGAAATTGGTGTGACCTTGAAGACTTGCTATTCATTCGAGGAACATGAAGCGTGAAGACTTTTGTTTTCGTAGTTTCATTTTCTCTTTTTGAGTCATAGGAAACACCGTACTGTTAAAGGGGGTCGAGGAAATACTAAGGAAAATTTTCCATGTGATGCTCAACTCAAAATCCTACACCTACCAATCCCTTCGAGTGAAGCCATTGGAAATCTCATACAGTTCAGTCAATTTCTTCAGTGACAGAGACGAAGTTCTTCTGGTCTCTGAGGAATTTGTCCTGACTGAGGAGTTAGGAATTCGCCAGTGCGGATTGCCTACACAGTGAGGAACATGATAGCCCTGAGGATTTTGCTACTCAAAATTCCGACCGTTGCTGTGCTATGCGCCAGCTGTCCCAAAATATCTATCCACCTAACGGTCATATCATTGAAGGGCATTTATGTCTTATCATGTCGGGCTGCTCCCTAGGCTATAAATAGCCGCCCCCTACAACCACTAGTTGGTTGGCTGCTCCGAGAGAAACTGACACTTGTCATTTGAGAGCAACCCATCCTTCGAGGACTTTGAGCGAAAATCATCAAGTGAGGAAAAACCCAAAACCCAAACACCTACAAACCCCAAGTGATTGAGCATCACTGAAGAGATTGATCCTGCGTGGATCCGACGCTTGTTACCTTTGAAGACTGTGCTTCTTCCAGACGGTTAGGCGTCATGGTCTAGAGCATCCAAGAGGAATTGTGGATCGCCGAGTGACCGAGTTTGTGAAGGTTTGGAAGTCGCCTGAAGACTTACCACGAGTGATTGGACGAGGTCTGTGTGACCTTAGTTCAAGGAGAATACGGTGAGGACTGGGTGTCCTGAGCTGCGTGTTCAGGACTGGGTGTCCGGGACTGTGTGTCCTCGAGTTTAAATACTCAGCCGCTCCAACCAGACGTACAACTGAGACAGCAGTTGGAACTGGTCTACCAAATCATTGTCTTCACCAAGCTTACTGGTTCTATTTCCTCAACTCTTCATTTCCTCATAACTGTGTTGTGCTTGTTCATATCTGTGTTTGAAGACTTTGACTGAAGACTTCTCAATTTCCTCAGTTCAATTTCTTCAGTCTGTTTGTCTTCATCCTGTGTTATCCTGTGCTTACGCTTCCTGTACTCTGTGCCTGTCTTCATTTCATCATGATGACTATGCTTGTATTCTGTTATGTTTACTTTTGAGTACTTATTCCGCTGCTACTAGTTCTTCGCTAAGGAATTTCCTCACCGGCAAATTCCTCAGTGAAGAATTTCATAAAAATCGCCTATTCACCCCCCCTCTAGTCGATATAACGCACTTTCAGCACGAGCCATGGTTCATCCTTCGTACGGTAAACTGGAGAAACATCCATACACGTTTCATCATCATCCATGGCAGCGGAATGTACTAGATATAGACCACATCCACTACGCTGCAATGGATGGCTACCTTTGCTTCAATATCTACAAGGGTTGGATGAAGAGCAACAGCCAAGTGTGCGGTTCAAGCAAAGAAGTATCGGCCAAGAGGAAGAGGGACAAGGACAAAGTCGAGGACGTGGACGAGGACTCCGAGTAAGGTGGCAGTGTCGTTGCTCATGGTGGTTCTAATGCAGTGTCTACCGGAATAGTTGCAAAGTTTAATTTCAGGTGTGCTTAATTTAATTTGAGGGGTGTGTTGTGCTGAGCCCCCAGCAGAACTATGTTATGTTTCTTCTCGTTACTTTAACTCTTTAGTACGTACATACTAGTATTTCTTACATTTCATCTTTTAGTTGGTATAGTACTACCACTGGTTTCTTCACATTATATACGTACAATACATATGGCCAACATCATATAGCCAGCAGTTTAGTTGTCAAAGAATTTCAGGGTGCTTAGTTTTGTCAAAGAATTCCAGGATGCTTAGAGGGTGCTTGGATCCAAGGGACTTATTTTAGTCTGACTAAAAATAGTCTCTTTAAGAGGCTAAAGTTCCAAGCACCCCTGACTAAGGCTGGTTGTAACGGGGAGTATCATATACTAGTATCATGCATATGATACTAGTGTATGATACTACCTCCCTAATGTATAGTATCACATATTAGTATCATGTAGTACTCTATTTATTGCCATGCATGACACAAAGTAGCATAGCATTTATTATGATACGGTATCATGATATGATACTCCACCCTCTCTTTCTTCATTTAATACTATGACACCTCATCAAAATTGCCTAGTTGGCATGCATGATACTAGTTATGATACTACCATTACGACCAGCCTAAAGAGGGGCTAAAACTAGTCTTCAGACTAAAAAAAATTAGTCAGGGGTACCCCTACTAAAATGTGGATTAGTCCTGTCTCTACTCATTTAACTCCTCTCCTTTAACATAGGCGAGTTCTGGATTGGAGGGTTTGGAGGATAATAAATGCTCATTAACTAGATTTTAGCCTTTTTAGTATTTGGATCCAAGCATGGGTGAGGCTAGCATGTTTTAGTCCCACTACTTTTAGTCATGGGACTAAAACGTATCCAAGCACCCTCTTAGTTTTATTTGAGGGGTGGGTTCTGCTAGACACCATTATTGTGACTAGCCTTTTTAATAGTACTATATGCATAATTTGGCGACAAGCGCTCTCTATATGTACCACCTTTTTTTTAATTTCAATTTTTGCTCCATGGCGCAATCCATCGATACTACTGCTGTACAAAAGTATACATTTTTTAAAAGGCTAGAGTACTATTCATCACATATATAGCCCGTTAAATTCTCAACCTAGAACGACGTGCATGCCATGTAGTAAACCGATACAGAGGAAGTATAGTAAAAATGAGGTGATTTTACCGAGCGATCGGCGGGGGAGCATGGCCTGTCATGCGGTCCCACATGTCATGATGTACCAAGGCGATGCGCGTGTCCCTCTTGAGGCAGAAGCAATACTAGTATGTGGTTTGAGATTATGGCGAACCGAAGTGTGAAATAATGGTTGCTTCGTCCGTCTGGGAAAGTGTCGCATTGTGATTTGATGTCTCATTGCTCATTACTAGTACTGGGCCGGTACGAGTGGGTGTGTCCCCCTACTGTTCTGCACTGTTATTTGGTGCTTGACACATCGTCCCGGTTGCTATATGTCCCACATGTCGGCGACAGGAAGTATAGAATTCATGAAAGGGAGCGTCGACGGAGGAGTATACTACAGAATTCATGAAAGAGAGCGACTTAGTTTTGGAAAATTTTGTTTTTATTGAGTACGTACCCACTAGGGTTTATAGGGCCCATCTAAAAAACATTCGTTTTTCCGTTTGATAAGTCTCAATTCTACTATACTAGTAGTAGTACCATTACATGTTGGATTTCGAGGTGCGTTAGATCACCCGACGCAAGCAGTGTCAAGAGGAAACTAACCAATGCATGTACAAGTTCATGGAAATTTAGTGGTCATTCATGCATTCGTTCTAATTAATGCCTCGGTAAACATAACTTCTTGAGAAAAATGAGCGTATGTCAGGACCCCGATTCCAAGCCACATCGATCTAGCCGGTAACACCTCATATCACTTTGCGGCCTCACACACGATATCCCACGGGTGTCGCCTTACCATGGCCCGGGACCGTTTGCGCCTTTTGACTCACGTATATGGTAGTGTCGCTAGCATCCATATGACAGAGAACCCGGGCCGACATGGCTAGTCGTGAACCCAAAGCGGCACAGACCTATGGAGACAGGCATACATGAATCACATCAAGCATGTCAGTCATCAGCGAGTGATTCCGGGCTGTAGCCCTGGGCTAACAGGACTCCGGGGAACCCGGGCTGTAGCAGGCTAGGCAGGACTCCGAAAGTCACCGCATGACATTTCCCCGAAGGGACAGACATAGGAACAAAGTGAAACACATGCCGGCCAGTCAAGTGTCCTGAACAGTAGTGCTGGGCTAGCAGGACTCCGGTGAATCGGGCTGTAGCGGACTACTATGGCTCGAGGAACACTAGACTACATTTCCCCATAGGAAAGGCTGCCAAGGATAATCAACTAGATTGTCGGATCCCACTCATACCAAGCATTTCAATCATACACACAATATGCCCGATATGAGTACATACAACATGGCATCACAACAAAACTCTACAACTCAAGTACTTTATTTAAAGGCTCCAGAGAGCCATACATAACATGTTCATACAGATAGGGGTCACATGACCCGACACTCAAGTCATACAATCATACAAGCACATGCGGAAGCAACTAGTCTGAGTACAGACTCTAGAAAGAAAAAGGCTTCTTGAAGCCTGTCTATCTACATAGGGCCCTCCATGGCCCGGATCACCACCTGGGTGGCTAGTCACTCATCGATGTCAAGGTCTACGTAGAACCCATTGGAGGGGGCGGTGTCGTCTGAAAACAGTAATTAAGCAAACATGAGTACAAAGGTACTCAGCAAGTCTTACATCAGAACCTACTATACATACTTATTCTCAAGAAGGTGGTGGGGTTATTGCAGCAAGCCAGCTTTGACTCTTGGCTAAGCTATCCTATGGAACTCCACCAGTAAAATAGTTTTCGCACACGAGTCCACTACTCACCAACACAATACTCCACCGAGGATCCTCCCTCGTCATCCTACGAGAGGGCCATCCTTGGTACTCACACTTATCTTGAGTCTTTTAGTAGTATCCATTAACTTGTCTATGAACTGTATAGGCAACCAAGTAGGCCTTTACCGCGGACGCGGCTATTCGAATAGTTTTATACCCTGCAGGGGTGTACTTCTTCATACACGCTTTCACCACTTACCGCCGCTTACACGACATGTACTCGGTAACCTTCAAGCGGAAGCCCAACGAGGGTGTCGGCCACAGCCTACCTAAACACTTAAGTCTCTAGTCCAGGTTTATCGCCTATCCAGGTTCCATCCGCAGGGAGTCCGGCCAAGGTTTCCACATACGGCCCCGAACGATGTGAACAAGGTTCCCGAGACACCAAACGGGTGACTCGGTACACCGTGCCGTGGTGTATCTACCGCAACATAGCCCACCCCTAGGGTCAGCGCTACGCACGGCCACCAACACATAACCTACAAACACCAGAAACTATTTGCAACTCCTGGAGAGAGTACTAGGGTGATTAAGAAGCCGAGAGGGTCAATTAAGGATCCCAATGCATGGTAGTAGCTGAATCTTAAATCACACATACAGATCTTAGTTCTTAGGGACGGCCTCAATGAAACAACCCACCATGTACTCCTACATGGCCTCTCATCGATACCTTTACCAAAACATGTTCCACACATCCCTCTTATTACCGACATGATCATATCACTCTAGCCCATCACCCAGATGAACCAGACCTGACACAACTCTAAGCATAGCAGGCATAGCAAGGTAGGAATCACTTACATGGCTCAATCAACTCCTACACATGCTAGTGGGTTTCATCTAGTTACTGTGGCAATGACAAGTCATGCAGAGGATAAGGGTTCAACTACCATAACACACAGCAGTTTGAATCGCGTTGTCTTAATGCAGTAAACAAGAGCAGAAGCGAGAACATGGGTTTGTATCGGAATGATCAATGGGTGCTTGCCTGATGGAGTGGTAGTGGGATACTGTCCTTTAGTTGGATACTCGTGAATATCCTCGGAGGCAGAACCTACCACGAAGAACACATCGGAACACAATCAACACATGACAATATGCAACAATATGATGCATGCTATGACATGGCAATATGAATGTGTCTTGGCCTAATGCAAGCTATAACAGAAAGGAATGAACTCATTTGAATCAAAGATTCAAATATTAGCTCATTAAACATGGCCTTAATAGTGCATTTCCTTATTCTGCTTAAACAGCAAGGTAAACTTGTTTTTTCATGCATGAAACCATTACTGATGGATAGATTGAATTTTTCTGATCATTTTTCATATATAAATCTTTGCATTTGGAGCTATGGTTGATTTTCTATGATTTTTAGAAGTTTTGACTATTTTATGGAATTTCCCATATAAGAATAATTCCAGTAATTTAATTACTGCGTCAGCATTACGTCAGGGTGACATCAGTGGTCAACAGGGACGTCCAGGTCAAACCTGACTGGTGGGTCCCGCATGTCAGTAGTTAATTAAACTAATTATTTTTAGTTAAGACTAATTTGATTTAGTTAGCAGAGGGGGGCCCACTTGTCATTGACTCAGGGGAGTCAACCTGGGGTCAAACCCCTGGTCAGCGGGGCTAATCCCGCCGGCGTTTAACCGCCGGCGAGGCCAGACGCGGCGGCGTGCTGCGGGATTTGCCCACAGGGCTCCATTTGCTACGCGGAGAGCAGCTACGGGCAGCTGGTGCTCGCCCGCATCCAGCCGTGGTGATGGCTTGGCCGGGGAGTGGTCGGAGCATCGCCGGCGACGAGGTCAGGCGGAGGCCGAAGCTCGAGCCAGCTCATGCGCGTGGCTGCAGTGGCCTAGGCGGTGCGGTGCTAGCACCTACAGCCTCTACGCGGCGCGAGGAGTGTGACGGACACAAGCTCGTGACCAAAAGGTCACCGGAGTGACACCGGCGTCGAGCTCGCGCGGCGGCGTGCTATGGTGAGGAAGGGGGCGGCGTCTACAGATGCCAAACAAGCACGGGAGCTAGGAGAAGAGGAAGAGGAGCTCACAGCGGGGTCGGAGAGGGGGTCAGCGAGCTCGGGGAGGTCCTGGCGGCGGCGAATCGATCGGAGATGGCTCGGGTGCCCGAGGTTGAAGACGAGGGCGAAGACGGTGTTCGGCGGCGTTTGGAGTCGCGTGGGTCAGCGGAGAGGTCCAGGGCGACGAGGCGGAGCTATTGGGCTCGTCGGAGGGGCGAGGGGGTGGCTCTGGTGGCGTCTACGGCGAACGGCAGCGAGGAACGCGCTCGGCCATCGCGGGGGAGAGTGAGGGAGACGAGGGGGAGAGTGAGGGAGGATGAGAGGGGGACATGGGGGTCGTGTGGCATCCCTGGACATCTCCAGGGCGTCGGCAGAAGCAGGAGGTGGCCGGCGTGTGGCCACGGGCGCCGGCCACGCGCTCCGTGTCCTTATGGCGGGAGGAGGACGACAACTGGCAGGGCCAGTCGGCTGGGCCGAGCCAGGTGGGCTGGGCCAGCACAGGTAAGGCCCAGGTGGGCTTCCCTCTCTCTCTTTTTTTTGATTTGTTTCTGTTTTTCTATTTAACTGCAACTGTTGGGCTTTATTAAAAATACTAAAACGTTTCCAAAAATCCTGAAAATAATTGTGGGCTCTGTTTAGAATATATCCAACAGAAAACATTTATTTTCAGAATTATTTGAGCATTTAAATTATTTTATAGCATTTAAATGCCCAAATTCAAATACTTATGATCTAATTCAATGACCTTCTGTTGACCTAGAAAATTGTGCACCAATTTTGCTAGAGGTTCTAACCCAAGACAAAGAGGGTGAACTTTTTAGAAGGGCATTTCAGGTTCATTGAAAATAATTTTAGTAAACCCTAGTTGTTTCCAGGGGGTGTTGGGGGTTTCTGCCTTCCCCATTTCAAATTTAAGAGGAATTTAAACATGATGCACACTCTAATGCTTGAACTAGCTAGGGTGTGACAGCATACTAATTACTTGTGCAAAATATGAAATTAATTCGACCACTCACCGTCTACCTTGGTTGGAGAGATTTTGAAATTGAGCCATAAACTGGAAAGGAGGGAGTAGTAACTTTTGTCTCGATTACTATTTGTGGCCTTGTATAGATGCAAAATGTATTTTTTATAGTGGCCTTGTATAAGTAAATGGAGGGAGTACTAACCAAAGTACGTAGTAGGGACGAGGAGTAAATGAGGGAGTAGTAAAATTTTCTCCTCGTGCTGCGAGCCACCGCGCGCGTGGGCGAGGGAGCGGGCGTAAGGCGTACTAGTAAGCAAGCTTCACCTCATCCTGTGAGCCACCGCGCCCGTGGGCGGGGGAGACAGCATACTAAGCAAGCTTCTCCTCGTTATGCGAGTTGACGGGACACATCAAAAGTACTCCAGTGTATAGAGCCTTGCCTCTAAGGTAGGCCCCACATGGTTTGCCTCTTTTTTTAATTTAACATAACGCGTCAAGTCGCAATTTGTTTGTTCACCCATGGTAGACGATCCTCCCTCCACCAAGTGGACAACCAGCACACATGCCAAATTACCACGTGGGCTGCCTTTTTCATACAGAAATGAGCTCCACCGTGTACCCGCGCGGGTGTGGTTGGGAAAGAGACGGGAGTACGTGCACCGTGCGTGCACCTCTTCTCTTAGTGCATGTCTCCCACCTACGTGGGTGTGTGGGAGAGAGATACAAACCTAGACATAATGCGCCGTCCATCCCCATGCCTCCGCCCAGTCCGATCACCAGTCACCACCACGCCCCACTCCTCCTCACCTTATCTCTCATCTTTCTCCCTCCATTTTTATATACAAGGGGCCACTATCAAAATTACAATTTGCAGATATACAAGGCCACTAACACTAATCGATGCAATATTAATGGTGTTTGCCTCGTGGTACTAGCAAAGGAGGACATTAATTATCCCTTGCATGCATGCGGGAGTTTGTAAAAAAATGCATCTTGATGTTCCGTGCAATGCACGGGCATCTTGCTAGTCCATGAAAACAACACATGGAAAAATTCCACGGCTTGGGGTGGCAACTGGCTCTGTCGGGCGAGGGGAGGGAGGTGGATCAGCGAGCTGCATAGCTCGTATCTGGCGGGCTACCCAGCCGGCTTGGATGCGGAATAACTACTCTTCGTAAGCCATTGTAAGAGTGGACAAAATGGTGGAGGAGATAGGGGAGCGGCCCGGTCATGAACGGACGTGTGTCCAGAGTGGGTTTCTCGGCTTCCACACGGGCGGGTTTCATGGATGCGTTTGACTGCGGCACAGTGGCGTGTTCAGCCGGGCGTGCCGCGAGTGGCGCCCTCGACTCTGACCTAGGACACCGCGCCGTTCTTCCACTGACATGTGGGATCTTTGGGTGCATGTCATGCATGTCAGTGACCCAACGCAGGCAGCGCACAGCAGAGGAACCTTTGGTGGGCCAGGGCAGTCAGAAGCGGGCATTTCATAAACCGATGATTGTTCATTGAGTGTGACGTCATCTTTTTCATGTAGATAAGCCTACATGTTGATAGCCCGTTCGATACGTTGTGATTCATAAAGACCGCTGCAAACATTAATGTTCTGCTTATCACAGATAAGATTGATTAATACCCGTAACAATCCATGTCCTTAACAAAGGGTGCATGCACGTATAGGTTGAACGTGTGTCTTGCGTCGTGTGCTATGTGCATGCAGGCGTGCGAGTGTTGCATGCGTGCAAGGGTACGTTTCAATGTTGCATGCATGGGTGCATACGTGCGTGTGTTCGTGAGTGCATGTGTATGTGTCAGTGTTGCACGCCAGCATGCGTGCGTGTGTACGTGTTAGTGTTGCACGCCTACATGCGTGTGTGTCTTGCGTGCGTGCATGTGTACGTGCGGGGTGAGGCTACACGTCAGTCGACTCACTTTTTCATCTCTGGTCATTAGATTTTCGAGCCGTTGGATACGAAATCAAGGGCCTCCAGTTTATCATCAAAGTCCACCCCCCTGAGCCGCCAGCCACCACCGACCGAACCGCCAGCCGGCCCGCCCTCCCTGAAACCACTCATTTATTACCATTTTTGTCCTTCATATACGCGCTGACGGGTGGGCCCTATGGTAATTTGCGCTGCTGAATGTGGACCGTTTGACTGGTCAATTGATCGTGTTATCAACAAATTACGGAGTTGTATGGTGAGCCAGTGATCGTATGATCACCCTAAAATGTACTCCTATTTTATTAACACAGTACAGACTCAAACTACCATTTCTTTCTTTCATATATAGGCTGACAGGTGGGCCCCATGGTTACGCGCCCCGATGGTGCAACACTAGTTGCACCGCATGGAACATTTGACTGGTCAATTGATTGTGTCATCAACAGAATACGGAGTTGTACGGGTGAGCCAGTGACCGTATAATCATGATATGTATTTGTTTAACACGGTACAGACGCAAGGGCTCATATATACGCACAAGCACTCACCGCTATAAGCGCACACACGCGAACCCTACCCCTATGAGCACCTTCGAGAGAGTGGGCCAGCATATATGATCTTAGAGATTTTACGAAGTCACCATACGTGCCTCGTAGTCGAGTGGAATGTCTCCTCCCACTGAACGTACGTCGCCGGAAAATACTGAAATTAACACAAGATAAATGCGAGCACCGGGACTTTAACCCTGGTGGGCTCGAGAAACCACAGTCCTCTAACCATCCAACCACATGTTGGTTAGCACGACAAAAGTGTATGTGGTGACCGTGATGAGCTTATTCTGAAGTCCAGTGACCATATCGTGCTTTCGCTTCAAATAGAATGACCGTGAGTGTCGTTAACAAAATACAGAGCACGCATCAAATGCAAAGTCCGTCAGTGTCATCAACAAAATATGCAGACGTATTGTGAGCTAGATACCGTTGTACTATTGTATATGCTTATTTTCTTAGTGGCCGATTGCGTGTGTGTTGTGGTGGGCACATCATTTCTAGTTGTGGTGGGTCAACATGAATACTCATGGGTCGGTTCCATCCTGCATCACATATAGGTTGGACCGAGACGTGTTATACGAAGACCCATGTGGAGGACTCGGCGTACAACACGAAGCTACCAGAGTCGCGGAGGACTCTATCCCCACTGGTGATAAGCCGACTATATATGATTTTTAACCCTAGGCCCTTAGTATGTTATACAAGCTTGGGGGCTAGTTCGTCGATAGTATACACACACGCACAATGCCTGGTATTCACGTGTACTTTGTACACACCCCTATCACTAATATACAATACCAGGAGTAGGCTCTTTCTTCAACTGCAATTGAATTCTAGCATGTGCATGTGTTTATTTCATATTATCGATCCATAGAGTGAGAGCGGTTTGAAATACAGGCAATGGATGCTTTTGTAATTCATATATAAACATTAATTAGTGCACTCCATGTTGTTAGTGTGAAGCACTTTATACATTTGTCACTTGCATGGATACATTCCAAATTGCTAGCTACAAAATAGAATACATGTCAAATTCAACATAAAGGGGGTTTCGAAGATTCGAATTCATAGGAAGTGCATTCATCTATTTGAACCCGAGATAATGGCATTTGTAAATCAGATGTAAAAGGGGGCATCAATCTTTGTTGTGAGTTTGAACATGCTATATATATATATTCATACGCATATCTAACTTTTTTTGCAACCAAGGAGATTATATCTGGAACCATGCATGAACTGAGGTAAGTTGCATATTTTTTAATATATACTCGTGTACAATGTATATTCAAATGTACCCCCTCCATTCCAAAACAATCGTAGCTTTAGGATTTTCAAGAGTAAAGATTTGTGAAGTTTGACAAATCCTGAAAGTTCAATTCAAGAGAACCGAAAACGTTAAATGCTTCTGCTCCCAAATATTGAGGGCTCCTTTGATTCAAAGGAATTGCTTAGGATTTTTTGAGGATTTAAACCCTTAGGAATTTTTCCTATGATGCTCGTTTGATTCGTAGGATTGGCATCCTTAGGAATTTTTCCATATGATCCATTTGTACTACATTTTGGAGGAAAATTTCCATCCACTCAAATCTCTTTGTAGAATTCCTTTGTTTTTCCTAATGCTATCAAACATTGCTTCACACCCTGTAGGATACTATGGGACATGTCACCCTATTCCTGCATTTTTCCTATTCCTTCATTTTGACAATCCCGTGAATCAAAGAGGCCCTGAACGAAGCGCCAAATAGGCCTCTGGTCAGCCGAAACCGCCCGAGACTAATGTTTTGGTGGTAGGAAATTACTGTCCTGACTCTGGCCCGTGTAGCCTATCGGCCCGATGTCCAAAGGACTAAACCGGGGTAGGTTTGTAACTTCACCAAGGCGCCAGAGAAGCATTGATAAGCTGTGGGCGCCTACCCATGCGCTTGGCCGAAATCTATCCCGCCCACATTTGGGACACCTGACATGATTATCCTACCCCTAACCCGCAATATGTCCGAAATTTTAGATGGGGGGAAAGTTTGTAACTTTCCCCAAATTTCAAACAAGCGCGTCTCAAACCAAAACATTGTTCCCCCTTAGTTCCCCGCCTCCCTCCGTTTCCTCATTCATACTCCGTGGGCGCGAAAATGCCCTCTCTACCAGCCGCGAAACCCCAGCCTCCTCCGTCCTCCACCCCATAGCGGCCAATCCATCGCCGCCCTCCTCCATCACGCCGGAGCCGGTACCCCGATGTCGTCGTCCAACGCAACCGCAACCGCAACGCCCTCAAGGACTTAGTAGCTGAAGCCGAGGCAGAGCTGCCTCCACGACACCGACGCCGACGTGCGCCGTACCAGAACCACTCCGACCACGCCGTCCTGCGCCTCACTGCTGCGGCTCCACTATCGCAACCGTCCACCGCACCGGAGCTGTTCCCGCTACGCCGTCGTTCGCCGCCTCGGATCTACTTCCCCGCCACCGATAGACGGCCACCGCACCACACTCAACAACTTGGCCATGAGTTCGTCCAAGGCTGCACCGTCCTCCACAAGTTCTGGTTTCCGGCGAACAACAAGAAGATCGTCGGAAAAACAGAAGGAGGACACAGCACTGCCAGCAGAATGAGGTACTCCTCTTCCCTTATTCGTGCAAATCTTACGTCTCTGCTCACACCGTATTCATCCCATGAAAGAAACTAGTTGAGTGCTTCTTACTGCATCTTCTTCGTGATACTAAATGCATAAGGTTTCCTCCCTTTTACTATTTCACCTTTGCTAGAGGTCAGTAGCCCGCCTGGATTTCAATTCAGGGTCAGTCGAACCACAATTAAAAGAAGCAGCACCCGCATAGGCGCGCGGAGCACCTAGTCCGCCTGTTCCCCGGGGAAGCGGCGCATCGGTGTCTATCATAGGGGTGTGGGGCGCAGGAGCTGCTTGCGCCTGATCTGGAGGTCGGCGGGACTTGAATGGATGGCTGGGGGGCGGTGCCAAGCACGGCGGTGCGGTGAGGTCGAGGGGAGGGCGCAGGGAGGGGAGGAATACTGGGCCGGTGGTCGCTGGCTTTTCGAGGAAGATCGTCAACACTGACTCGTTGGAGGTAGATGAAGGTGATCTGCCCGTTCTTTGTACATCAGACGGTGCAGAAAAAATGTACTTGCCTATTTGCTTTTAGTAGACTGTTATTTTCATAGAATCATGTAGTAATTTAGTGTGCCATGCATGTTGTCGAGCTATCATATGTCTCCCGTCATTTATTTCTCACTGACCGGCTATCTGCTACCTTTACACTATACTAATTGTGCTCACACTTCACCCATACTCACACTATTGTTTTTTTATGCATGGGTATTTTAGACTCTGACGCAGTGTTGATGAATGCAGAAAAGAAAAGACAGAAGTCACTCCAGTGTAATTCGAAGATAAGCACTAAGCGTTCCAGCGCTCTAACGGGTGCAGTGTCAGCAGTTGGAGACAGTAAACTTAGCTCTGCAGTTGATGATCTCAATTGCCACACACAACCATCCCAGGTGCTTGCTTTAACTTCGCGCTGTCAAATGTTGTTGCATGTTGCATATGGTGTCTAGCTTGTATTGCTTCCAATTTGGTTAAATTGCATCTGCTTACTTTACACATTATACCTTTGATAATGACATGCCTTCCTGTTTTTGATACATACTACATATGTCTATTAACCATGTTCGTACACCAAACTAATGCTCTTTTGTATCCCTCGTCAATCACTTATGATGAGACAGTCACCCGGGTGGGTTTCTGTGAGACGCCATACTCGTTTAAAGAGTGCAGTGTCATCCTTCCCACATGATTCTCAAGAAACAGCAAGGCTAAATGAAGATAGTCAATGTAGCTCTCTAGTTGATCACCGCAATTCCCCGACACCACCATCGCAGGTGCTTGCTCTTACTTGGCAGTGTGATATGTAGTGTTCGTCTTACATGAAAGTAGTGTTCGTCAGTATCATGCATCAATGAGTTCTGAAGAGCAAATTTTATTCCTTTTTCTTGTGGGTTTGACTTGACAAGGAAAAATCAAGAAAGTGGAAGGAAAAGAGTAAGGAAGGCGATGATGGTGGTCCTCTGCAGCAACGTAAACGGAGCATCTGTATCGATTCTCCTTGTACTGATAGTGCATTACAAGGTCCAAGTCTCCGCTCCCCTACTCCACCATCCAAGGTGCTTGCTCTAACTTGGCAGTGTGATATCTGGTTGCATGTTGCATATGGTGTCTAGCTCGTATTGCTCCTAATTAGTGTAAACTGCATCTGCTTAGCTTACACATGATACATGTGAATATGACACGCTTTCCTGTTTTTGGTACATACTATATCTTATGATAAGGCACTTTTATTGCGTATCCCTCATCAATGCTCCTAATTTGTTAAATTGCATCTCCTTAGCTTACACATTATACATGTGAATATGACACGCCTTCCTGTTTTTGGTACATACTACATCTGCCTATCACACCATGTTCTTACATCAAACTACTGCTCTTGTGTATCTTGCGTCTATCGCTTATGATGAGACAGTCACGCACGTGGGTTAATATGAGACGCAATACCCTTATAAAGAATGCAATGTCATCCTCTCCACATGATTCTCAAGAAACAGCTGAAGACCGCACTCCCCCTACACCACCATCACAGGTGCTTGCTCTAACTTTGCGGTGTGATATGTGGTTGCATGTTGCATACGGTGTCTAGCTTGTAATGCTTCTAATTAGGGTAAATTGCATCTGCTTAGTTTACACACTTACCTGTGAATATGACATGCCTTCCTATTTTTGGTACACACTACATCTATGTGTTAACCTTGTTCTTACATGAAACTACCTCTCTTTTGTATCCTGCATCAATCACTTACGATGAGTCACCTTTATTCGTTGCATATTGCATATTATTTCTAGCCTGTTGCCATGTATTGCTTCTAATTTGGTCAAATACATTTGTTAGGGCACCCTTTTAATTTGGCAGAGTGATATTGGTTTCATCTTTCATATGGTTTCTAGCTTGCATCGATTCTAACAAGTTCAAGCACCTTGTGCTTAATTTACACTTTATACATCATACATGTCAATATGTCACGCCGTCCTATTTTTCATATATATTCCATCCTCCTATCATGCGTCTACCTTACATGATAGTAGTGTTCATCAGTTTAATGCATCAATGAGTTCTGAAGAGCAAATTTTATTCTTTTTTCTTGTGGGTTTGACTTGACAAGGCAAAATCAAGAAAGAGGAAGGAAAAGAGAAAGGAAGGCGATGATGGTGGTCCTCTGCAGCAACGTAAACGGAGCATCTGTACTGATTCTCCTTGTACTGATAGTGCATTACAAGGTCCAAGTCTCCGCTCCCCTACTCCACCATCCAAGGTGCTTGCTCTAACTTGGCAGTGTGATATCTGGTTGCATGTTGCATATGGTGTCTAGCTTGTATTGCTCCTAATTAGTGTAAACTGCATCTGCTTAGCTTACACTTGATACATGTGAATATGACACGCTTTCCTGTTTTTGGTACATACTATATCTGTCTATCACACCATGTTCTTACATGAAACTACTCTTCTTGTGTATCCTGCGTCAGTCACTTATGATGGGACACCTTTAAGTTGGCAGTGTGATATTGGTTTGTGTCTTGAATATGATTTCTAGCATGTATTGCTTCTAGTTTGATGAACACCACCTATGACGAGACAGTTTTAACTTGGCAGAGTGATATTGATTGCACCTTACATATGGTGTCTTGCAGTGTTTCTAATTTGTTGAAGTGCCTTCTGCTTAGTTACCACATCACAGGTGTGAATATGTCAAGCCGTCCATTTTTTCGTACATATTCCATCCTCGTATCATGACTTTGTGTAGCGACTAGACCTCAAACGGTCCAATCTCTGTGCTCAGGTGTCATCCCTGGATCAGTAATGTTGACACCACACGGTACTTGAAGGATTTATAACAGAGTAGCAATCACACACTTATTACATCGAGTGTCTCAAAAGAGAACTTATTACAATAAACATGGCTTAAGGCCATCTAATAACGATAACAGCGGAAGGCTTGGAAGATAAGTGAGTCCATCAACTCCAACGACATCACTGAGTATAGAACCACGACCAAAGGCACCTTAATCGTCGTCTGAAAAGTCTGCAACATGAACGTTGCAGCCCGAAACGGGTCAGCACATGGAATATGCTGGCAATGTAACACATAGAGAGTAATGGAAGAATAAGTCTATACTATATGCATATTTGGCTGGTGGAAAGCTCTATGGTTACAGTTTTGCGTAAAGCCAATTTTTCCCTACTGCAAAGGAATAAATTTTATTTAACTATCATGGTAGTTGTTAAACATTGAGAATGGTTGACAGCATTCTCAATCCCAATTAAACATCATCATTAAACAAAACCCAACAAAATTAATTTTAGAGTAACATGATGAGATTCACATGATAATCCAGGTACTAGATACTCAAGATGTCCATAACCGGGGACACGGCTAACCATGATTAGTTTATACACTCTGTAGAGGTTTGCGCACTTTTCCCCACAAGACTCGATCTCCTCCGTTCGGATTCTCGCACTACAGGGTGTTTGAGAAACGGATGACCGAGACATAGTCTTTCAGAAGCGCTAGCACCTTACGATCGGGTAGACCGTTACACCTACTTTCCCCTACATCTGCTAGTCTACCACTGTAAGAGTTCGCACGACTTAATCAACTACGCTAGAGCCCATAGTAGCTTGTGGCTGCACACGGAAGTTTCTAGCATGAATAATCTCATGATCCCTTTGAGCCTGGGTGGCGGTCCAAAAGAAAAACAGGCAATCGCTGGAATACCCAGGTGCCTCAATCCACCCAGATGTGTATTTAAGTTGCCACCTTAGATAAACCTTTACTTTAACAATCTCACATCTGTCATGGATTTCACTCACCCAATCCACGTCTACTAGCATAGCATGGCATAATAAGCAAACGTAGAAGTAACTCCCAAAGGTTTGATAATAACAGGTAATAGGTACTACCTCAACTACTCCCCAAACCCACAATTTAATTAGATCCTAATCATGCAATGTGTGAGGATTGATCTAATGCAATAAAACTGGGTAATTGGAAGTATGATCAAAGTGTTACTTGCCTTGCTGATGATCCGCGAAACCTAGCGATTCGAAGTAGCAAGCGGCGCACTCCGGGTACTCTATCGCAAACAAACAAGCATACAATAAGTACTCAAATAATGCACAGGTAAAACTCGAATAAGAGATCTAACCAGAAAGTTCAACTTAAGAACTCCGGTTGGCAAAAAGAATCAAATCGAACGAAGCAACGAAAGACAAACGGCAAAAGAAACAAGCTTCGTTTACTATTCTGGATCTAGGGCAATTTTTACAGTGGCAAAAACTTGTTTGAGTTGGTTAAACGGAAAGAGGGTTTCGAGACGAAACTCCAGGCGCTTGAATCGCCTGATTCCGATAAACGAGCGAAAAGTTATACTAGAACGAAAATCGGATCAGGAATCGCGATCAAAAAAATCGCGGATTTAATCCGAGAAAAAGAAAACGACGAATAGATTAACGAACGAACGTTCGTTAACTGGATCTAATCGAAGAACGCGTTCATTAAAACGAACGAACGAGCGAACGCTCGCTAATTAAATAAACCGGAAAAACCGATCTATAAAAAACAAACTAAAAAAACCGAACGATACCGACGGAAAACCGATCGTTTTTTCAAAAAAAAAACGGTGGCGGCGAGGTCAACCTCCGGCGGCAGCGGATTCGGCGGCGGTGGCGGTGGCGGAGGCGGCGCCGCGGTGGCGGCGGCGGGCTAGGGCGGCAGGGCACGGCTAGGGTTTGGTGGGGGTGGCGGCTGGGCCTCCCCGGCTTATAAAGCCGGCCGGGCCAAGTGTCCAGGTCGGACACGGCACGGTGAGTCGGTTGTGTTTTTTTAAATAGTTACACTCAGAAAAAAAACAAAAGGAATACTAAACGGACTCCAAAAATGCTGAAATAAATTTTCCCCCCTTCTAAAATCGAGCCGCACAGGATGAACATTTATTTGGGGCCTAAATGGAATTTTGAAAAACGTGCATTTTTCCTAAATTCAAATAAAATAGCAAATAAAACCAAAATAAAATCTTATTTGATTTTTTTATTAAATCCTCAATATTTCTTTATTTTGGGAAAGTCATTTTATTCCCTCTCTCATATCTTGATAATAGAAATAATTGAAGATAAAATAAGTAAAATCAAATGATCCTATTTTCAAAATTTGTGAAAACTCAAATATGAAAATAACGAAATCCCCAACTCTCTCCAAAGGTCCTTGAGTTGCGTAGAATTTCTAGGATGAACCAAAATGCAATAAAAATATGATATGCAATGATGATCTAGTGTATAAGATTCCGAATTGAAATTTTGGGATGTTACAAATCTACCCCCTTAAGATGAATCTCGCCCTCGAGATTCGGGTTGGCTAGAAAATAGGTGAGGGTGGTCCTTCAGCAATTCTTCCTCTCGTTGCTAGGTGGCTTCATCCTCCATGTGGTGGCTCCACTGAACTTTGCAAAACTTTATAACCTTGTTGCGGGTGACTCGACTGGCATATTCCAGAATCTTGACTGGTTTCCCTTCATAGGTCAAATTACTGTCCAACTGAATCGCTTCCAGCGGCACTGTATCTCTCAGCGGTATATCAGCCATCTCTATGTGGCACTTCTTCAACTGGGAAACATGGAACACATCATGAACTCCTGACAATCCTTCGGGCAATTCCAACTTATAGGCTACTTCTCCCATACGCTCCAAAACTTTATATGGTCCTACAAAACGTGGCGCTAACTTTCCCTTAACTCCAAAGCGCTTAACTCCTCAAAGTGGAGATACTCGAAGATAAACTCGGTCTCCGACTTTGTAAACTGTATCCTTGCGTTTAGAATCTACGTAGCTCTTCTACCTGGATTGAGCTACCTTGAGCCTATCGCGAATCAATTTTACTTCCTATTCAGACTCCTTAATCAGATCCGGTCCAAACAACTGGCAGTCTCCAACTTCATCCCACAACAATGGGGTCCTGCACCTCCTGCCATACAAGGCTTCAAAAGGGGCCATCTTCAAACTGGATTGATAGCTGTTGTTGTAAGAGAACTCTGCATATGGCAAATTCTCGTCCTAACTAGATCTGTAATCTAGCGCACAAGCTCTCAGCATATCCTCCAAAATCTGATTGACCCTCTCGGTTTGTCCATCTGTCTGCGGATGGAAAGCTATACTGGACTCTAGCCCGGTACCCAAAGTTTCATGCAACTGATTCCAGAACTTTGAGGTAAATTGGGTTCCTCTATCTGATACAATGCTCCTTGGAACTCCATGCAGACATACGATCCTGGTCATGTATATCTTTGCCAACTTTGCACTAGTATAAGTAGTCTTCACTGGGATGAAATGAGCTACCTTTGTCAAACGATCGACTACAACCCATATCGAGTCATAGCCTGAACGAGTTCTGGGTAAACACGTAATAAAATCCATGCCTAACTTATCCCACTTCCATTCGGGTATCGGCAATGGCTGTAGCAATCTTGCTGGCTTCTGATGCTCAGCTTTTACTCTCTGACATACATCACAAACTGCTACATACTCTGCAATATCCTTCTTCATTTCGGTCCACCAGAAAGTATCCTTCAAATCCAAATACATCTTGGTATTTCCTGGGTGAATCGAATATGGTGAATCATGGGCCTTTTGCAGAATTAACTTCCCGATGTCCGAATCATTAGGCACATAAACACGGTCTTCAAACCATAAGGTATCGTGCTCATCTTCACGAAATCCCTTAGCTTTTCCTTTGCTCATTTTCTCCTTTATAGAGGCAATCTCCATGTCAGTCTTCTGGGCGTCTCTGATCTTATCCATCAAAGTAGACTGAATCTCCAATGCTGCTACATAGGCTCTTGGTACTATTTCCAAACATAGCTCTCGAAGGTTCGGCTAACTCCCTTGGTAAATCTCCCATCATTAAGGTGTTGACATGACTTTTACGGCTCAACGCGTCAACTACTACGTTGGCCTTTCTGGGGTGATAATGCAATCTCATATCATAATCCTCGATGAGCTCCAACCATCTCCTTTGCCTGAGATTCAACTCCTTCTGCGTGAAAATATACTTCAAACTCTTGTGATCCGTGTACACCTCACAATGGTTTCCAATGAGAAAGTGTCTCCAGGTTTTCAATGCATGCACTACGGCGGCTAACTCCAAATCACGCGTAACATAATTCAACTCATGAGGCTTAAGCTGTCATGAGGCATATGAAACAACTCTTCCTTCCTACATAAGTACTGCTCCAAGTCCTTGACATGAAGCATCACAAGACACCTCATAATCCTTGGTCTGATCTGGAAAAATCAACACAGGTGATGTAACCAAACGTTTCTTCAACTCCTGGAAACTAGCCTCACATTCCTCAGTCCATATGAACTTGGTATCCTTCTTCAACAACTCCGTCATAGGCTTCGCAATCTTTGAGAAATTTTCAATGAATCTCCGGTAGTATCCTGCGAGTCCAAGAAAACTCTGGATCTCTCCAACTGTTATTGGCGCTTCCCAATTTGTCACAGTATTAACCTTAGTGGGATCTACTGCTATACCTTCTCCGGATATAACGTGTCCGAGAAATCCAACTTCCTTCAACCAAAACTCACATTTGCTAAACTTGGCATATAATTGATGTTCTCTGAGCTTACCAAGTACCAAACGCAAATGCTCCTTATGCTCCTCTTCATTCTTCGAGTATACCAGGATATCATCAATGAACACTACGACGAACTTATCCAAAAACTCCATAAATACTTTGTTCATCATGTTCATAAAATATGCAGGTGCGTTAGTCAGACCAAATGACATAACGGTATACTCGTACAGCCCATACCTGGTGGTAAAAGCCGTCTTAGGTACATCATGTTCTCGAATCTTCAACTGATGGTATCCTGATCGCAGATCGATCTTGGAAAATACCTTAGCTCCTTGCAATCGATCAAACAGATCATTGATCATCGGTAGTGGGTACTTGTTCTTGATGGTTACTTCATTCAATCCTCGATAATCAACAACCATCCTTAACGATCCATCCTTCTTCTCCACTAGAAGTACTGGCGATCCCCAAGGCGAAGAACTTGGGCGAATATATCCTTTATCCAGTAACTCCTTAATCTGCTTCTTAATCTCCACCAAATCCTTTGCGGGCATCCTATATGGTCTCTTTGATATTGGCCCTGTGCCTGGCAAAAGCTCAATCAAAAACTCAATATCTCTATCCGGTGGCATGCCTGGCAACTCCTCTGGAAATACATCAGGGAAATCCTTCACCACTGGTACTTCCTCCTGCACAACTCCTGTTAAACAATTTACTTGAGTCCTCTTTGGCACATGTCGGGATACATACTTGATCCTTCTCCCTTCTGGGGTGGTAAGCAAAATCGACTTACTGGCGCAATCGATGTTTCCTCCATACATCGACAGCCAATCCATACCCAGAATTACATCCAATCCTTGTGATTCCAAAATGATTAAATCCGAGGGAAACACATGCCTACCTATACTCAATGGCACTTGAAAACATCCTTGGCTAGCCATATACTCCGCTCCTGGTGAGCTTACTAACATAGGTGTTCTAAGAACTTTGGTGGGCAGGTTATACTTATCCACAAATCCCCTTGATATGTATGAATGCGATGCACCAGTATCAAAAAGAACGAGTGCAGTAAATGACTTAACCAAAAACTTACCGATTACAGCATCCGGCTGCTCTACAACCTCCTCCACGCTAACGTGGTTCACCTATCCCCTGTTGAAAGGGTTCGGCTTCTTCCCAGAGCTTCCATTGCCATTTCCATTCTGGGATTCAGGACATTCATTGGCATAATGTCCGGTCTTCTGGCACTTGAAACAAGTGACTTGGCTCAGGTCTCTCTTGGCTGGGGTTGATGGGTTGCTGCGGTTCTGGCCATTGCTTCCTCCATTCCCATTACCATTCTTGGTGCCATTGTGATTGTGCGAGCTACCTCCTCCATGGGTATGCTGAAAATGTCCTCCCGGTCTAGGGGTAAAACGTGGCTTCTGCTGAGCTCCGGAATTGTACTTCCCTTGTCCATACTTCCTCTTGCGGTTCTCAATCTGCTGCTGCTTCCCTTCAATCATAAGAGCACGGTCTACCAACTCCTGGTAGTTGTTGAAGGTTGCTACCATCAACTGCATGCTCAACTCATCATTCAGTCCTTCCAGAAACTTCTCCTGCTTAGCTGCATCCGTAGCTACGTCATCTGGGGCATAACGTGCTAACTTACTAAAGTCCTCCACATACTGGCCAACTGTCCGTCCTCCTTGGCGCAAGTTGCGAAACTCTCGCTTCTTCATGGCCATAGCTCCTGCTGAAAGATGGGCAGTACGGAAAGCCTGCTGAAACTGGTCCCACGTGACAGTGTCGACAGGGAAAGTGGCTGTGAAATTCTCCCACCATGATGCTGCGGGTCCTTCAAGCTGATGTGCGGCAAACTTCACCTTTTCCGCATCTGTGCATCCTGCGTGGTCAACTCCCTTGCTGTCTTGCGGAGCCAATCATCTGCTACTATCGGCTCGGTGCTACTGGAAAACACCGGCGGATTCAGCCTAAGAAAACGGGCTAAGTGATCAACAGGTGGTGGTGGTGGTGGTGGGTTGTTGTTGTTGTTCCCCTGATTCTGATTCTGGACTAGCAACTGCATCAATGTGTTCTGCTGCTGGATCAACTGGGTGAGCTCCGGTGGGAAGGTAAATCCGGGGTCACGTCTCGGAGGCATCTGAGGGTTTAGAAAAGATGAGATTTAAGAATAGAGGGGGTCTAAAGAGAAAACACTACCCATATGCACATGAGGCAAAAGCAAACAATTCACTTCATTCAATCAAACAAGGGCATACAATCGATCTAACTATCGCAAAAGTGCTCGGACTACTATATTTACATGGTGGACTACTACTACTGATGGGGTGGTCTACTAGAAATATTCTTCGGTTGCAGACTCCATGATATCTGCTCCAGCTTCATCAACATAGTCATCATCGCTATCATCTGGATCCGAGTCGGTGTCGTCGATGATGATGTAGTCTTCGGGCGAATCTCCTTGGGTTCTTCGTCTTCTTCTACTGGTGTAGGGCCTCCCATAAATATTCCAATCTTCTTGATCAGATCATCATTCTTCTCCACTAATACTTCAATTTCCTCTTCATAATCTTCACGTGTAGCCTTGAGTTCTTCCTCCAGTTACTTGATTCTCGTCCTCGCCTTCTTCAGATCTATCATGTCGGCGCACATCTGGTTCTCCTGACGTCGAATGTGCTGGTTTAACTCCTGGATAAAAGCTGCAACTGATCTATCCTTCCTGGTGCTGATCATCTCCCAGTGCTCATCTCGGCGCCCACAAATCTGGTAGATAGTATCCTTGAGATCATTGCGGTAAACTTCTCCAATGCGTCCCATGGCGATGTGAGCTGCCATGCTCTTTCCTAGACTCCAAGTTGGTGCATCAAAAGAAAACTCTATGGGCTCAGTGACTGGCATGAACGTCCTTCCTGGAACTTGAACTTGAATCATCCAACGCTCTTCTTCAGGTAAAGTGGCGTTGTAGGTTCCGGTGAAGCTTGGTACTCCTATGTTCAGGTATCTAGTGACTTCCTTCAAGTGACGTCCAAAGGGTGTATCTTCATCCGGTTGCGTGAACTTGTTCCTTGCATCCGCCATCCTAAAAGAGTAGAAAAGACGAGAGGTCAGAATGAGAAGAGAGTGAGTAGTGATCTAGGTCTTTTAGCTTAGTGGTCGTGTCCTACAGTCAGCGTGTGCTTTGATACCATCTTGTAGCGACCAGACCTCAAACGGTCCAATCTCTGTGCTCAGGTGTCATCCCTGGATCAGTAATGCTGACACCACACAGTACTTGAAGGATTTATAACAGAGTAGCAATCACACACTTATTACATCGAGTGTCTCAAAAGAGAACTTATTACAATAAATATGGCTTAAGGCCATCTAATAACGATAACAGCGGAAGTCTTGGAAGATAAGTGAGTCCATCAACTCCAACGGCATCACTGAGTATAGAACCACGACCTAAGGCACCTTAATCGTCGTATGAAAAGTCTGCAACATGAACGTTGCAGCCCGAAACAGGTCAGCACATGGAATATGCTGGCAATGTAACACATAGAGAGTAATGGAAGAATAAGGCTATACTATATGCATATTTGGCTGGTGGAAAGCTCTATGGTTACAGTTTTGCGTAAAGCCAATTTTTCCCTACTGCAAAGGAATAAATTTTATTTAACTATCATGGTAGTTGTTAAACATTGAGAATGGTTGACAGCATTCTCAATCCCAATTAAACATCATCATTAAACAAAACCCAACAAAATTAATTTTAGAGTAACATGATGAGATTCACATGATAATCCAGGTACTAGATACTCAAGATGTCCATAACCGGGGACACGGCTAACCATGATTAGTTTATACACTCTGCAGAGGTTTGCGCACTTTTCCCCACAAGACTCGATCTCCTCCGTTGGATTCTCGCACTACATGGTGTTTGAGAAACGGATGACCGAGACATAGTCTTTCAGAAGCGCTAGCACCTTACGATCGGGTAGACCGTTACACCTACTTTCCCCTACATCTGCTAGTCTACCACTGTAAGAGTTCGCACGACTTAATCAACTATGCTAGAGCCCATAGTAGCTTGTGGCTGCACACGGAAGTTTCTAGCATGAATAATCTCATGATCCCTTTGAGCCTGGGTGGCGGTCCAAAAGAAAACAGGCAATCGCTGGAATACCCAGGTGCCTCAATCCACCCAGATGTGTATTTAAGTTGCCACCTTAGATAAACCATTAATTTAACAATCTCACATCTGTCATGGATTTCACTCACCCAATCCACATCTACTAGCATAACATGGTATAATAAGTAAACGTAGAAGTAACTCCCAAAGGTTTGATAATAAACAGGTAATAGGTACTACCTCAACTACTTCCCAAACCCACAATTTAATTAGATCCTAATCATGCAATGTGTGAGGATTGATCTAATGCAATAAAACTGGGTAGTAGGAAGTATGATCAAAGTGTTACTTGCCTTGCTGATGATCCGCGAAAACCTAGCGATTCGAAGTAGCAAGCGGCGCACTCCGGGTACTCTATCGCAAACAAACAAGCATACAATAAGTACTCAACTAATGCACAGGTAAAACTCGAATAAGAGATCTAACCAGAAAGTTCAACTTAAGAACTCCGGTTGGCAAAAAGAATCAAATCGAACGAAGCAACGAAAGACAAACGGCAAAAGAAACAAGCTTCGTTTACTATTCTGGATCTAGGGCAATTTTTACAGTGGCAAAAACTTGTTTGAGTTGGTTAAACGGAAAGAGGGTTTCGAGACGAAACTCCAGGCGCTTGAATCGCCTGATTCCGATAAACGAGCGAAAAGTTATACTAGAACGAAAATCGGATCAGGAATCACGATCAGAAAAATCACGGATTTAATCCGAGAAAAAGAAAATGACGAACAGATTAACGAACGAACGTTCGTTAACTGGATCTAATCGAAGAACATGTTCGTTAAAACGAATGAACGAGCGAATGCTCGCTAATTAAATAAACCGGAAAAACCGATCTATAAAAAAACGAACTAAAAAAACCGAATGAAACCGACGCAAAATCGATCGGTTTTTTGAAAAAAAACGGTGGCGGCGAGGTCAACCTCCGGCGGCGGCGCGGCAGCGCACGGCGCGGTGGCGGCGGCGACGGGCTAGGGCGACGGGGCGCGGCTAGGGTTTGGTGGGGGTGGCGGCTGGGCCTCCCCGGCTTATAAAGCCGGCCGGGCCAAGTGTCCAGGTCAGACACGGCCCGGTAAGTCGGTTGCGTTTTTTTAAAATAGTTACGCTCAGAAAAAAACAAAAGGAATACTAAACGGACTCCAAAAATGCCGAAATAAATTTTGAATCGAGCCGCACAGGATGAACATTTATTTGGGGCCTAAATGCAATTTTGAAAAACGCGCATTTTTCCTAAATTCAAATAAAATAGCAAATAAAACCAAAATAAAATCTTATTTGATCTTTTTATTAAATCCTCAATATTTCTTTATTTTGGGAAAGTCATTTTATTCCCTCTCTCATATCTTGATAATAGAAATAATTGAAGATAAAATAAATAAAATCAAATGATCCTATTTTCAAAATTTGAGAAAACTCAAATATGAAAATAACGAAATCCCCAACTCTCTCCAAAGGTCCTTGAGTTGCGTAGAATTTCTAGGATCAACCAAAATGCAATAAAAATATGATATGCAATGATGATCTAGTGTATAACATTCCAAATTGACATTTTGGGATGTTACACTTTGCCTTTCATCAGAGTAGTGTTCGTCAGTATCATGCATGAATGAGTTCTGAAGAGCGAATGATATTCCTTTTTCTTGTTGGTATGACCTCACAATGCAAAATCAGTAAAGCTGAAGGAAATGATGGTGGTCCTTCCGAGCAACTGAAATGGAGGTTCTCTACAGATTCTACTCCGCCATCCTCCCAACAAGATTCGCAAGACAACGCAAGGCTAGACAGTCAACGTAGCTGTGTAGATGATGAGCACATCTCCCCTACTCCACCATCACAGGTGCTTGCTCTAACTTGGCACTATTATATGTGGTTGCATGTTGCATATGATGTCTAGCTTGTATTGCTTCTAACTTTGTTGAATTGCATCTGCTTACTTTACACATAATGCCTGTGGATATGACATGTGTTCCTGTTTCTACATCAGACTACTGTTCTTGCATATCCCGCATCAGTCACTTATGATAAGGCACCTTTAAGTCGCCGCTGTGATATTGGTTGTGTCTTACATATGATTTCTAGCATGTACTGCTTCTAATTCGTTGAAACGCCATACAGTTTGAACTTGGCAGAGTGATATTGGTTGCATCTTTCATATGGTGTCTAGCTTGCAGTGATTCTAATTTGTTGAAATGCCTTCTGCTTAGTTACCACATCACAGGTGTGAATATGTCACACCATCATGTTTTTCATACATATTCCATCCTTGCATCATGTGTTTGCCTTTCATCCGAGTAGTGTTTGTCAGTATCATGCATGAATGAGTTCTGAAGAGCAAATTTTATTCCTTTTTCTTATCGGTTTGACTTCACAATGCAAAATCATTACAGCTAAAGGAAATTAGTCCGGAAGTGGATGATGGTGGTCCTTCGGAGCAACTCAAACAGGGGGTCTCTACAGATTCTACTCCGCCATCCTCCCAACAAGATTCGCAAGACAACACAAGGCTGGACAGTCAACATAGCTGTGTAGATGATGAGCACATCTCCCCTACTCCACCATCACAGGTGCTTGCTCTAACTTGACACTATTATATGTGGTTGCATGTTGCGTTTGATGTCTAGCTTGTATTGCTTCTAACTTGAATTGCATCTGCTTACTTTACACATAATGCCTGTGAATATGACATGTGTTCCTGTTTCTAGAACATACGTGTACATGATGAGCACATCTACCCTACTCCACCATCACAGGTGCTTGCTCTTACTTGGAACTGTTATACATCGTAGCGTTTTCCGTATGATGTCTAGTTTGTATTGCTTCTGATTATGTTGAATTGCATCTACGTAGCTTACAACTTATACCTGCAACGATCACTTATATATATATGTTGAATTGCATCTACGTAGCTTACAACTTCTGATTATGATGTCTAGTTTGTATTGGAATTTCATCAGAAGTTTTATCCTATGCATCTTGTTCATCATGATCGTAATTATATATATAATTTTTGGCCTCGCGAAGGAGAAAGCATCGCTCAAGCTTGGGGGAAGCTTAAGTCAATGTTATATTCATGCCCCAATCATGAGCTCTCAAAAGAAATGATTATTCAAAAAATTTATGCTCGGCTTTCTCTCAGTAATCGCTCCATGCTCGATACTTCTTGTACTGGATCTTTTATGATGAAGACTATTGAATTCAAATGGGATTTATTGGAAAGAATTAAATGCAACTCTGAAGATTGGGGCCTCGATGAAGGTAAGGAGTCAGGTATAACACCTAAGTTTGATTGTGTTAAATCTTTTATGGATACCGACGCTTTCCGTGAATTTAGCACTAAATATGGACTTGACTCTGAGATAGTAGCTTCTTTCTGTGAATCCTTTGCTACTCATGTTGATCTCGCAAAGGAGAAGTGGTTTCAATATAATCCTCCCACTAAAGTAAAAGTAATTTCACCTATTAAAGTTGAAGAAAAGACTATCACTTATAATGATCCTGTTGTTCCTACTTCTTATATTGAGAAACAACCTTTCCCTATTAGAATAAAGGATCATGCGAAAGCTTCAACTGTAGTCAACAAAAGTAATATTAGGACACACAAACCCCCTGAGCAAGTTAAAGTTGAACCTAAAATTGCTATGGTTAAAGATCTCTTGGCTGATAATATTGATGGGCATGTTATTTACTTCTGCATTGAAGCTGCTAGAATTGCTAGACCTGATGCTAAAAATAAACATAGACCTGTTGTAGGCATGCCGGTTATTTCCGTTAAAATAGGAGATCATTGTTATCATGGCTTATGCGATATGGGTGCTAGTGCTGTTGTGTATCCTGCATCAGTCACTCATGATTGGATGCTTCTAACATGGCAGTTTGATAGTGGTTGCATCTTGCATTGATTTCTACGTTGTACTGCTTCTAATTTTTCGAATTGCCACTTATGACAAGACACTTTTAACTTGGCAGAGTAATATTGGTTGCATCTTTCATATGGTGTCTAGCTTGCATTACTTCTATTTTCTTGAAAATCCTTCTGCTTAGTTTGCACATCGTAGCTGTGAATATGTCATGTCGTCCTGTTTTTCTTACATATTCCATCCTCATACGGTTGTCTTACATCAAAGTATTGCTTGTCAGTATCATGCATCAATGAGTTCTGAAGAGTGATTTTATTCTTTTTTGTTGTGTGTACTGCTTGACATGGCAAAGTCAAAAAAGAGCAAGGATAATAATATAGTAGGGAGTGATGTTACTCATCGGGTGAAACGGAAAAGGTTTTGCCGTCGAGATTCTGCTGGTACTTATAGTGCAGTAGAAGGTCCAAGTCCACCGGCTAAATCTACAAACACAGTATCGCCTGCTCCACCAGCTGCAGCATCCGCTTCAACTGTACCAGCATCTCAACCAGTTACACATTCGTTTGCTCCGGAACTGGCTAGTTCCCAAGCTGCCTTCACACCTAACACTACTTCTGAAGCACTGCTGACACAATAGGACTTGGCAAGATCAGATGAACCTCATGAGCATCAACACCAAGACGGTACCTGACCGAGTCAAGTTGCAGTTGCATGCTCCTTTATATGTACTCTCACAGTTTGGTGTACACTAACACTTTCCATATTCGTTGTTGAACTAGCACCACGGTGCAAGCGGAAACAGACATCAGGGATAATGCTTGACAGATTAACAAAATCTAAAGAAGGAAGAATGGAGATCCATTTTGAGGCAGGTTTAAAAAGGCCACATGATGCTAAAGAGTTAGCCAAGTTAGTATCAGAGGCAGCCGTTGCCATTAGGTGTCATGCACATATCCTCCCAACGTGGATCCAGTACAGGAATGAGAAAGACAATACCCAGTTTAACACCTTCCTTGACCATTTATCCGTAAGTAATGTTATTCATCGTAATTAGTAATATTGTCTTGCTTTGTCCCATACTTTCTAGCTTCCTCCTAATAAGACTTACATTCTTTTTTCAACAGATGAGGTTCAAGTTGGATCCAAAAGATGATGCAACTAGACAAGCATGCACTCATGTTTTTCAGTCTGCTCTGCGACAGTATCGGTACCACCTTAGAAAATCTCACTTTGAAGGCAAGGCTAACAATGAAATCGCCCAAACATCTCCAGTGGAATATATTACAGATGAAGACTGGACAACCCTCGTTAAACACTGGTCTAATCCAAAGTATCAGGTAGGCTATATGTATTTGATCAGACCACATATTGAACTTGTATTTATGTATGTGCCTTACAAGTGTATCTTCTTCTAGGCTAACTGTTTGAAGAACAAAACCAACCGTTCTAAAGTGAAATTCCAACAGACCACAGGATCTCGTAGCTATATTTCACACTGCGAGGCTCTTGTAAATAGCTGCTACTTCCTTCTTTTTTGTGCCATATTATCGTATCTATATTGACTTGTTCCAAATACAGAGGAAATCCCGTGCGGACCAAAAAGAACTTGAACCGAATGCAGTGCAAATCTTCAAGGATTGCCACACCAGCAAGATGAAGGGCATGAGCACACAAGTTCAAGCCGCTGTTGTAAGTCCTTACTCCTCCTGCCTTGAACTGATTGGTACTGTGATGTGTTCATTTAACTACTTGGTTTGCAGCCAATGTCAGTTACTCTGTTCACTTTTATTCACAGTTGTCTTAACGTATCATTTCACCTTACATGGTTTAAAAGAGATGAAGGAAATTGGTCTTGATCTGTAATCTAGTTGTTATGTTCAGGTTCGCACACAATGATAAAATAGCATGTTTGTTTTATATCTGTTTGCCCATGATATGAATGATGTCATACAATGTTCATCCTACTTTAAACCATGTCTCTTTATCCATAGATGTCGACGAATGTGATGAAATAGACAATACAATAGGCATGCTACATGGACATATGTTCCGAAAGTAATTTTATTATGTCGTTGGCACTACAATACATGCTAATGTATTACAGTAGTTCACCAAAATAAGTTATGTATAAACATTTAACCTACTTTGTTTGTTTTTGTCTCATTAGTAACTTATCTGGTACACTAATCTACAAGTTCAAACTTTCAGGAAGCTATGGAACAAATGATTGAACAGCCACAACCACCTGAAGGTGACGAGGCTACTACAGGCACAATGTCACCTCTTGCTGCAGTGCGTCAGTATCTCTCCACTAACAGTGCAAAAAGCACCTTCCTGCATAATTCCGGGTTGGTTGTCAAGGTAACCTCGTCCAAATCGCATACTGAACAAAATCTTCCTGCTAGACAGAGTGATATATCTGTGCTCCAGACACAAGTCCAATCCCTAGTGGACGTTGTTTCAGAAACAAGAATAGTGGTTGAGAAATGTCGTCAAGATATGAATGGTTTTGAAACCAGACTATCAGACATTCGCTTCGTTGTTCAAGAGCAATGGCGGAAAAAGGTGGAGATCTTGCTGCTCCATCAGATTCTACAGCCTAAAACATTAGCACTCAGGTCAAATGATCTGTGCTTCTGTACATCTGATGGTGCTTTTATCTGGAAGGACTGTAAACTTTATGCCAACAGGCCTTTTGTTGTATGGTTGGAATTTATTTTGTTGTGATACAACATTTATGATGTTGCCTCAGGCTACAGTAATTACGACGCTATTTTTGTATAGTGTAGGTTTATCTTAGTAATGTATTCAGCCTAAAGCTTCGTAGGAGCCCAACATGCCAACATTCGTCGGGCCCAGTCCAATTGGGCTAAAAACGATTATGGGCCAAAATTGGCATGTAGCCCACTAAAAATATCTGGGCCTAAATCAGCATAAGCTTTCATATTTTTCTGGTAGGCCTATGCCCATAGTGGGCCTTTAACCGGCCTAAACATAATTTGGGCCCTCAGTAAAAATAGGCCGTTTACAGGTGTAAATATCTCGAGCCCATAAAATAAATGGGCCTTTAATAGACCGAAAGTGAGATTGGGCCCTGATTGTGCTAAATAACCCACTGGAATTTGACAGGCCGAAATTCGGACGGGCCATAAATGAGCCGACCTAATACACGGGCCTTTAACAGGCCGGAACTTTGGTCGGGCTAGATTATCGTCATTTTTATATGGGTCATTAATGGGCCCGATATGACGTTGGGCCACATATGGCCCATGGTTTAGGTCCGGCATTAACAGGCCCAAAGTGGCCCAAAGCTATAGTGGGCCTCTAACAGGCCGAATGTCAGACATGGCTGAATATGACCCAAATCCTTCACGGTCGTTTATGGGCCAAAAGTTTTGATGGCGTGTAAATGGGTCCAAATGAAGCCGGACCTTTAACAGCCGGAAATACACCAAGCCGTAATTTAGCCCAATTACTTAGCGGACTGTTAGCGGGCCAGAAGTGACCATGGGCCGCGTTGATGACAAGTTTAGGATAGGCCATTGATGGACCAATTTGACAGAGAATGTTGGGCCTTTAGCTGGGCCGGCCTATTATGGTCGGCAGAATCTAGTGGGCCTTTAGCTGGGCCGGCCCGTTGTGGTCCGCAAAATCTTGTGGGCCTTTAGCTGGGCCGGCCCATTATGGTCTACAAAATCGTGTGGGCCTTTAGCTGGGTCGGCCCATTATAGTCCGCTAAATTTTGTGGGCCTTTAGCTGGGCCAGCCCATTATGGTCCGTTAAATCTTATGGGCCTTCGGTTGGGCCAACCCATTTAATCTTTGTGGGCCACTTTTGGGCCGGTCCACGTGTCAACATATCATAGGCCCATCTCGACCATTGGATGACTGACACCTGTGCCAATGCGGAGCTGACGCGTGGATCCGTCAGCCAATGAGAATTTTACACGTGGAAAATTGGCATTGGTCGTGGCTATAAACAGGTTATCGGATCTAAAATCCGACCCGATAGCTTAACGGTGTTCCGTTACGGTGGATGCCACGTGTCGGACACCCTTGACGAAAGCACTTCTGTGACGCGCGATTTATCGTCATGGAAGTGGACACTTCCGTGATGATAATTTTGGCAATGTCATGGAACACTTCTACGACAGCACAGGTATGACTATCTTGATTCTGTCATAAATTTGTCATGGATGTACATGCATGACAGAAAACGCGACCTACTGTGACAAACACGTATCATCACGGAAGTGTATTTTTTTTGTAGTGATGTGTTGTCATTTGATGAATGAGATCACATCATTAGGAGAATGATGTGATGGACAAGACCCATCCCTTAGCTTAGCATAATGATCGATAAGTTTTATTGCTATTGCTTTCTTCATGACTTATACATATTCCTCTGACTATGAGATTATGCAACCCCCGAATACTGGAGGAACACCTTGTGTGGTATCAAACGTCACAACGTAACTGGGTGATTATAAAGATGCTCTACATGTGTCTCCGATGGTGTTTGTTGAGTTGGCATAGATCGATATTAGGATTTTTCACTCCATGTATCGGAGAGGTATCTCTGGGCCCTCTCGGTAATGCACATCACTGTAAGCCTTGCAAGCAATGTAGCTAATGAGTTAGTTACGGGATGCATTACGAAACGAGTAAAGAGACTTGCCGATAACGAGATTGAACTAGGTATGATGACCGACGATCGAATCTCAGACAAGTAACATACCGATGACAAAGGGAACAACGTATGTTGTTATGCGGTTTGACCAATAAAGATCTTCGTAGAATATGTAGGAGCCAATATGAGCATCCAGGTTCCGCTATTTGTTATTGATTGGAGATGTGTCTCGGTCATGTCTACATAGTTCTCGAACCCATAGGGTCCGCACCCTTAACGTTCGATGACTATTTGTATTATCAGTTATGTGATTTGATGACTGAAGTTTGTTCGGAGTCTCAGATGAGATCATGGACATGACGAGGAGTCTCGAAATGGTCGAGAGGTAAAGATCGATATATTTGAAGGCTATATTCAGACATCAAAAAGGTTCCGAGTGATTCGGGTATTTTTCAGAGTGCCGAGGAGTTACGGGAATCCACCGGGAGAAGTAATGGGCCTTATTGGGCCATACGGGAAAAGAGGGGGCATGCCAAGGGGAGGTGGCTGTTGGGGAATGTAGCAGAATTTTAAAATTTTCTACGCATCACCAAGATCAATCTATGGAGTCATCTAGCAACGAGGGAGAGGGGAGTGCCTCTACATACCCTTGTAGATCGCGCGCGGAAGCGTTCAAGAGAACAGGGTTGATGGAGTCGTACTCGTCGTGATCCAAATCACCGATGACCTAGCGCCGAACGGATGACACCTCCGCGTTCAACACACGTACGGTTGGGAAGACGTCTCCTCCAACTTGATCCAGCAAGGGGGAAGGAGAGGTTGATGAAGATCCAGCAGCATGACGGTATGGTGGTGGAAGCAACGGTGATCTCGGCAGGGCTTCGCCAAGCTCAGGGAGAGGGAGGAGTGTCACGGGAGGGAGAGGGAGGTGCCAGGGCTAGGGTGCGGCTGCCCTCCCTCCCCCCAATATATGTACGACCCCTAGGGGGGGCGCCGGCCCTAGGATATGCCATCTCCAAGGGGGGTGGACAAGGGGGGTGGAGTGCCCCCCAAGCCAAGTGGGGCGCCCCCACCCCTAGGGTTTCCAACCCTAGGCGCAGGGGAGGCCCATGGGGGGCGCACCAGCCCATCTGGGGCAGGTTCCCCTCCCACTTCAGCCCGTGGGGCCCTCCAGGATAGGTGGCCCCACCCGGTGGACCCCCGGGACCCTTCCGATGGTCCCGGTACAATACCGATTACCCCGAAAACCTTCCCGATGGCCGAAACTTGACTTCCTATATATAAATCTTCACCTCCGGACCATTCCGGAACTCCTCGTGACGTCCGGGATCTCATCCGGGACTCTGAACAACTTTCGGGTTACCGTATACTAATATCTCAACAACCCTAGCGTCACTGAACCTTAAGTGTGTAGACCCTACGGGTTCGGGAGACACGCAGACATGACCGAGATGACTCTTTGGTCAATAACTAATAGCGGGATCTGGATACCCATGTTGGCTCCCACATGCTCCTCGATGATCTCATCGGATGAACCACGATGTCGAGGATTCAATCAATCCCGTATAGAATTCCCTTTGTCAATCGGTACGTTACTTGCCCGAGACTCGATCGTCGGTATCCCAATACCTCGTTCAATCTCGTTACCGGCAAGTCACTTTACTCGTACCGTAATGCATGATCCCGTGATCAACCACTTGGTCACATTGATCTCATTATGATGATGCATTACCGAGTGGGGCCAGAGATACCTCTCCGTCATACGGAGTGACAAATCCCAGTCTCGATTCGTGCCAACCCAACAGACACTTTCAGAGATACCCGTACTGTACCTTTATAGTCACCCAGTTACGTTGTGACGTTTGGCACACACAAAGCACTCCTACGGTATCCGGGAGTTGCACAATCTCATGGTCTAAGGAAATGATACTTGACATTCGGAAAAGCTCTAGCAAACGAACTACACTGTCTTTAAGCTATGCTTAGGATTGGGTCTTGTCCATCACATCATTCTCCTAATGATGTGATCTCGTTATCAATGACATCCAATGTCCATAGTCAGGAAACCATGACTATCTTTTGATCAACGAGCTAGTCAACTAGAGGCTCACTAGGGACGTATTGTGGTCTATGTATTCACACATGCATTACGATTTCCGGATAACACAATTATAGCATGAACAATAGACAATTATCATGAACAAAGAAATATAATAATAACCATTTTATTATTGCCTCTAGGGCATATTTCCAACAGTCTCCCACTTGCACTAGAGTCAATAGTCTAGTTACACTGTGATGAATCGAACACCCATGCAGTTCTGGTGTTGATCATGTTTTGCTCTAGGGAGAGGTTTAGTCAACGGATCTGCCACATTCAGGTCCGTATGTACTTTACAAATATCTATGTCTCCATTTTGAACACTTTCACGAATGGAGTTGAAGCGACGCTTGATATGCCCAGTCTTCCTGTGAAACCTGGGCTCCTTGGCAAGGGCAATAGCTCTAGTGTTGTCACAGAAGAGAGTCATCGGGCCCGACGCATTGGGTATGACTCCTAGGTCGGTAATGAACTCCTTCACCCAGACTGCTTCTTGTGCTGCCTCCGAGGCTGCCATGTACTCTGCTTCACATGTAGATCCTGCCATAACGCTTTGCTTGCAACTGCACCAGCTTACTGCCCCACCATTCAAAATATACATGTATCCGGTTTGTGACTTAGAGTCATCCAGATTTGTGTCGAAGCTAGCATTGACGTAACCCTTTACGGCGAGCTCTTCGTCACCTCCATAAACGAGAAACATATCCTTAGTCCTCTTCCGGTACTTCAGGATATTCTTGACCACTGTCCAGTGTTCCATGTCGGGATTACTTTGGTACCTTCCTACCAAACTTACGACAAGGTTTACATCTGGTCTGGTACACAGCATAGCATACATGATAGACCCTATGGCCGAGGCATAGGGGACGACACTCATCTTTTCTCTATCTTCTGCCGTGGTTGGGCATTGAGCCGTGCTCAATCTTGTACCTTGCAATACAGGCAAGAACCCCTTCTTTGACTGATCCATATTGAACTTCTTCAATATCTTGTCAAGGTACGTACTCTGTGAAAGACCAATGAGGCGTCTCGATCTATCTCTATAGATCTTGATGCCTAATATGTAAGCAGCTTCTCCAAGATCCTTCATTGAAAAACACTTGTTCAAGTAGGCCTTTATGCTTTCCAAGAATTCTATATCATTTCCCATCAACAATATGTCATCCACATACAATATGAGAAATGCTACAGAGCTCCCACTCACTTTCTTGTAAATGCAGGCTTCTCCATAAGTCTGCGTAAACCCAAACGCTTTGATCATCTCATCAAAACGAATGTTCCAACTCCGAGATGCTTGCACCAGCCCATAGATCGAGCGTTGGAGCTTGCACACCTTGTCAGCATTCTTAGGATCGATAAAACCTTCCGGATGCATCATATACAATTCTTCCTTAAGGAAACCATTAAGGAATGCCGTTTTGACGTCCATTTGCCATATCTCATAATCATAGAATGCGGCAATTGCTAACATGATTCGGACGGACTTCAGCTTCGCTACGGGTGAGAAAGTCTCATCGTAATCAACCCCTTGAACTTGTCGATAACCCTTAGCGACAAGCCGAGCTTTATAGATGGTCACATTACCATCCGCGTCTGTCTTCTTCTTAAAGATCCATTTATTTTCTATGGCTCGCCGATAAACTGGCAAGTCAGTCCAAGTCCATACTTCGTTTTCATACATGGATCCTATCTTGGATTTCATGGCTTCCAGCCATTTGTCGGAATCTGGGCCCGCCATCGCTTCTTCATAGTTCGAAGGTTCACCGTTGTCTAACAACATGATTTCCAAGACAGGCTTGCCGTACCACTCTGGTGCGGAACGTGTCCTTGTGGACCTACGAAGTTCAGTAGCAACTTGATCTAAAGTTTCATGATCATCGTCATTAACTTCCTCTCTAGTCGGCGCGGGCACCTCAGGAACAATTTCCTGAGCTGCGCCACTCCCCAGTTCAAGAGGTAATACTTCATCAAGTTCTACTTTCCTCCCACTTATTTCTTTCGAGAGAAACTCTTTCTCTAGAAAGGATCCATTCTTGGCAACAAAGATCTTGCCTTCGGATCTGAGGTAGAAGGTATACCCAATAGTTTCTTTAGGGTATCCTATGAAGACACATTTTTCCAATTTGGGTTCGAGCTTTTCAGGTTGAAGTTTCTTGACATAAGCATCGCATCCCCAAACTTTTAGAAACGACAGCTTAGGTTTCTTCCCAAACCATAATTCATACGGTGTCGTCTCAAAGGATTTCGATGGAGCCCTATTTAAAGTGAATGTGGAAGTCTCTAAAGCATAGCCCCAAAATGACAGCGGTAAATCGGTAAGAGACATCATAGATCGCACCATATCCAATAGAGTGCGATTACGACGTTCGGACACACCATTACGCTGAGGTGTTCCAGGCGGCATGAGTTGTGAAACTATTCCACATTTCCTTAAGTGTGTGCCAAATTCGTGACTCAAGTATTCTCCCCCACGATCTGATCGCAAGAACTTGATTTTTCTGTCACATTGATTCTCAACCTCACTCTGAAATTCCTTGAACCTTTCAAAGGTCTCAGACTTGTGTTTCATTAAGTAGACATACCCATATCTACTCAAATCATCAGTGAGGGTGAGAACATAACGATAGCCACCGCGAGCCTCAACACTCATTGGACTGCACACATCAGTATGTATGATTTTCAGTAAGTTGGTTGCTCACTCCATTGTTCCTGAGAACGAAGTCTTGGTCATTTTACCCATGAGGCATGGTTCGCACGTGTCAAATGATTCATAATCAAGAGACTCCAAAGGCCCATCTGCATGGAGCTTCTTCATGCGTTTGACACCTATGTGACCAAGGCGGCAATGCCACAAGTATGTGGGACTATCATTATCAACCTTACATCTTTTGGTATTCACACTATGAATATGTGTAACATTACGCTCGAGATTCATTAAGGATAAACCATTCACCAGCGGAGCATGACCATAAAACATATCTCTCATATAAATAGAACAACCATTATTCTCGGATTTAAATGAGTAGCCATCTCGAATTAAACGAGATCTTCATACAATGTTCATGCTCAAAGCTGGCACTAAATAACAATTATTGAGGTTTAAAACTAATCCCGTAGGTAAATGTAGAGGCAGCGTGCCGACAGCGATCACATCGACCTTGGAACCATTCCCGACGCGCATCGTCACCTCATCCTTCGCCAGTCTCCGCTTAATCCGCAGCTCCTACTTTGAGTTACAAATGTGAGCAACCGCACCGGTATCAAATACCCAGGAGCTACTATGAGTACTGGTAAGGTACACATCAATTACATGTATATCACATATACCTTTAGTGTTGTCGGCCTTCTTGTCCGCTAAGTATTTGGGGCAGTTCCGCTTCCAGTGACCACTTCCCTTGCAATAAAAACACTCAGTCTCAGGCTTGGGTCCATTCTTTGACTTCTTCCCGACAGCTTGCTTACCGGGCGCGGCAACCCCTTTGTTGTCCTTCTTGATGTTCTTCTTACCCTTGCCTTTCTTGAACTTAGTGGTTTTATTCACCATCAACACTTGATGTTCCTTTTTGATTTCCACCTCCGCTGATTTCAGCATTGAATATACCTCAGGAATGGTCTTTTCCATCCCCTGCATATTGAAGTTCATCACAAAGCTCTTATAGCTCGGTGGAAGCGACTGAAGGATTCTGTCAATGACTGCGTCATCTGGGAGATTAACTCCCAGCTGAGTCAAGCGGTTATGCAACCCAGACATTTTGAGTATGTGCTCACTGACAGAATTGTTTTCATCCATCTTACAACTGAAGAACTTGTCAGAGACTTCATATCTCTCGACCCGGGCATGAGCTTGGAAAACCATTTTCAGCTCTTCGAACATCTCATATGCTCCATGTCGCTCAAACGCTTTTGGAGCCCCGGTTCTAAGCTGTAAAGCATGCCACACTGAACGAGGGAGTAATCATCAGCACGTGACTGCCAAGCGTTCATAACGTCTTGGTTCTCTGGGATGGGTGCGTCACCTAGCGCTACTTCTAGAACATAATCTTTCTTGGCAGCTATGAGGATGATCCTCAGGTTTCGGACCCAGTCCGTATAGTTGCTGCCATCATCTTTCAGCTTGGTTTTCTCTAGGAACGCATTGAAGTTGAGGGCCACATTAGCGTGGGCCATTTGATCTACAAGACATAGTGTAAAGATTTTAGACTAAGTTCATGATAATTAAGTTCATCTAATCAAATTATTCAATGAACTCCCACTCAGATAGACATCCCTCTAGTCATCTAAGTGAAACATGATCCGAGTCAACTACGCCGTATCCGATCATCACGTGAGACGGACTAGTCAACATCGGTGAACATCTTCATGTTGATCGTATCTTCTATACGACTCATGCTCGACCTTTCGGTCTTCCATGTTCCGAGGCCATGTCTGTACATGCTAGGCTCATCAAGTCAACCTAAGTGTATTGCGTGTGTAAATCTGGCTTACACCCGTTGTATTCGAACGTTAGAATCTATCACACCCGGTCATCACGTGGTGCTTCGAAACAACGAACCTTCGCAATGGTGCATAGTTAGGGGGAACACTTTCTTGAAATTATTACGAGGGATCATCTTATTTAAGCTACCGTCGTTCTAAGCAAATAAGATGCAAAACATGATAAACATCACATGCAATCAAATAGTGACATGATATGGCCAATATCATTTGCTCCTTTTGATCTCCATCTTCGGGGCTTCATGATCGTCGTTGTCACCGGCATGACACCATGATCTCCATCATCGTGTCTTCTTGAAGTTGTCTCGTCATCTATTACTTCTACTAATATGGCTAATGCTTTAGCAATAAAGTAAAGTAATTACATGACGTTTATGTTGACACGCAGGTCATAAATAAATTAAGACAACTCCTATGGCTCCTGCCGGTTGTCATACTCATCGACATGCAAGTCATGATTCCTATTACAAGAACATGATCAATCTCATACATCACATATATCATTCATCACCTCCTTTTGGCCATATCACATCACATGGCACATGCTGCAAAAACAAGTTATACGTCCTCTAATTGTTGTTGCAAGTTTTTACGTGGCCGCTATAGGTTTCTAACAAGAACGTTTCTTACCAACGCCAAAACCACAACGTGATATGCCAATTTCTATTTACCCTTCATAAGGACCCTTTTCATCGAATCTGATCCGACTAAAGTGGGAGAGACAGACACCCGCCAGCCACCTTATGCAACTAGTGCATGTCAATCAGTGGAACCGGTCTCACGTAAGCGTACGTGTAAGGTCGGTCCAGGCCGCTTCATCCCACGATGCCGCTGAATCAAGATAAGACTAGTAACGGCAAGCAAATTGACAATATCCACGCGCACAACTGCTTTGTGTTCTACTCGTGCATAGAAACTACGCATAGACCTGGCTCATGATGCCACTGTTGGGGAACGTAGCAGAATTTTAAAATTTTCTACGCATCACCAAGATCAATCTATGGAGTCATCTAGCAACGAGGGAGAGGGGAGTGCATCTACATACCCTTGTAGATCGCGCGCGGAAGTGTTCAAGAGAACGGGGTTGATGGAGTCGTACTCGTCGTGATCCAAATCACCGATGACCTAGCGCCGAACGGACGACACCTTCGCATTCAACACACGTACGGTTGGGAAGACGTCTCCTCCAACTTGATCCAGCAAGGGAGAAGGAGAGGTTGATGAAGATCCAGCAGCACGACGGCATGGTGGTGGAAGCAACGGTGATCTCGACAGGGCTTCGCCAAGCTCAGGGAGAGGGAGGAGTGTCACGGGAGGGAGAGGGAGGCGCCAGGGGCTAGGGTGTGGCTTCCCTCCCTCCCCCCAATATATATAGGACACCTAGGGGCGCGCCGTCCCTAGGAGATGCCATCTCCAAGGGGGGGGCAACGGGGGTGGAGTGCCCCCCAAGCCAAGTGGGGCGCCCCCACCCCTAGGGTTTCCAACCCTAGGCGCAGGGGAGGCCCATGGGTGGGCGCACCAGCCCATCTGGGGCTGGTTCCCCTCCCACTTCAGCCCATGGGGACCTCCGGGATAGGTGGCCTCACCCGGTGGACCCCCGGGACCCTTCCGGTGGTCCCGGTACAATACCGATTACCCCAAAAACCTTCCCGATGGCCGAAACTTGACTTCCTATATATAAATCTTCACCTCCGGACCATTCCGGAACTCCTCGTGACGTCCGGGATCTCATCTGGGACTCTGAACAACTTTCGGGTTACCGTATACTAATATCTCAACAACCCTAGTGTCACCGAACCTTAAGTGTGTAGACCCTACGGGTTCGGGAGACACGCAGACATGACTGAGACGACTCTCCGGTCAATAACCAACAGCGGGATCTGGATACCCATGTTGGCTCACACATGCTCCTCGATGATCTCATTGGATGAACCACGATGTCGAGGATTCAATCAATCCCGTATACAATTCCCTTTGTCAATCGGTATGTTACTTGCCCGAGACTCGATCGTCGATATCCCAATACCTCGTTCAATCTCGTTACCAGCAAGTCACTTTACTCGTACTGTAATGCATGATCCCGTGATCAACCACTTGGTCACATTGAGCTCATTATGATGATGCATTACCGAGTGGGCCTAGAGATACCTCTCCGTCATGCGGAGTGACAAATCCCAGTCTCGATTCGTGCCAACCCAACAGACACTTTCGGAGATACCCGTAGTGTACCTTTATAGTCACCCAGTTAAGTTGTGACGTTTGGCACACCCAAAGCACTCCTACGGTATCCGGGAATTGCACAATCTCATGGTCTAAGGAAATGATACTTGACATTCGGAAAAGCTCTAGCAAACGAACTACACGATCTTTAAGCTATGCTTAGGATTGGGTCTTGTCCATCACATCATTCTCCTAATGATGTGATCTCATTATCAATGACATCCAATGTCCATAGTCAGGAAACCATGACTATCTTTTGATCAACGATCTAGTCAACTAGAGGCTCACTAGGGATGTGTTGTGGTCTATGTATTCACACATGTATTACGATTTCCGGATAACACAATTATAGCATGAACAATAGACAATTATCATGAACAAAGAAATATAATAATAACCATTTTATTATTGCCTCTAGGGCATATTTCCAACAGTGGCGCCCCCCATGGGTCCAAATTGGACTAGGGGAAGGGGGCGGCGCCTCCCTTGCCTTTTCCTGTTCCCTCTCTCTTTCACTCTTTCCTTCTCTCCTACCACTTGTGTGCGTTGGTCCTAAACAAACGGTTTTAACCCCTTTCCGCGACGACATTTTGAACTGTTGCCAAGTGAGTGTGTGCGATCGCGTGTCCTTCGCACATGACCCAGAAATCGTAGGGGATAGGCCCTCCTGGGACCCAGGCTGGGGCCGTGTGTGATCGGGCGAGGCATCTAAACCCAATCATTTCCGTAGGTATGTACATCCCACACGGTAATCCAAGAAAATCATTTTCGTAGGTATGTACATCCCATATGGGGAATCCCAGAAAATCATTTCTTTTTGTATGTATATCACACACAGTTAATCCAAGCAATACGTTTCTGTTCTTATGTACATCCCACACAGTCAATCCAAGGAACATGTTTTCGTTCGGACGTACATCCCACACAGTTTTATGTGTAGGCTCGTGTGTGAAAGGTGTAACTATCACACACGGTTTGCCATGGTTAACTGTTTGCTTTTATCAACTATATCACACACGATTTGATGAAGAAAAGTGTGTGGCATTGGGCTATCCATCACAAGCGCTTTTTCTGCTAGAACCGTTTGCAAAGGTCCATGAAACATTTAGCAGGTTTATTAGTTTGCAATTAATAATTCCAGTATTACGCAAATTCACATTTCATATCAAACAATTGTTTGCCTATTTCATATTAGGCACATAAATATATTATAACATCACAGTACAGTAGCTACATGAAAACAACATAGTACAACATATAACTAGTTCAACTTCATAAGAACAATATATTCATTTTCCTAATCGAGATCATCCAGGCTCGTCTTATCCACCTCTGCTTTCAGTTCGGTAAGAACCCATTTTGCACGGGCCAACTGGGAAAGTGCCTCCTCCTTCGCCAACACCATCTTAGCAAAGCCTGATTTAAAAAAATCTGAGCTCATTCTCCACCTTCAACTTTTTATCCCGCATTTTGAAATCAGCATTGACAACACTTTCTCTAAGCCTACGTGTGTTCTCTTCCTCATACATGCTCCAAAGCTTCGCTAGGCACATCTTCAAAGACTGCGGCCACTCTTGATCAACCCACTCCAAGTAAGAACACTTCCGTTCATCTTATAATATTTAAAACTAGATCAGTAACAATTGTAGGGGAAATGGGTTTATAGCAACATAGAAAATCACCAATGCTTATTTTTAAAAACTGAAGAAACAGGTTAATTATGACATATCTTCTCAAAAAGATCAATGTGCAAATGAAATAATTGGTGCTGAGACAACAATCAAATTCTGGAACATCAGAAGCTATAATTAACTACAACGACGCTGCAAGTTCTTACTCATGTACAATAAATAACAAATTGAATACTTTATGAGGAAGGTAAATATAACTACAATAGCATAGCGACAGTGTTTGGATGACAACAAATTGATATTAACAGGTGTGTACATGCACAAATTTAGTAACATAGAACGAATAGCACTAAGGCCGTCCACTATGTATGTCAAAACTGGGGTAAAGACAACTGTTGCTACATCTTGCACCGGTGCCCTGCACTGGCGAGCCGATGCAGCGGAAAAAAATCAGGGACCCGGACTCCGGAGCACGTAGTTGCTCTGATGCCCCGTTCCTTCGTGGCATAAAGATTTAGTATTTTACTGCTTGGCTTCTCGGATGTGTGGACCAAAGTTGGCTGCACAAACTGCTGAAGCGGTGCCAAATAATTTTCTAATGGCAGCGCTAATGAGATGGCAACAATTTAAGATACTAGGTACAAACTGTGACACTGTCTTAGGATGCATTTGGTTGAAGGTGTGTTATGAATGGGTTGGGACCATGACAGTGACTGAATCACATCTAGCAAATGATTTGTAACAACGAAAGAGGGTCTAACCTTCTCTGCACATGCCAGAAACTTCCTCCCACTGTCCACAGAATCAAACGCAACTAGCTTCACGTATGGAGATTGATGGTGACAACAAGCAGATAGATCTTTAGCCACCCTGCTCCATTCGTTGCCACTGATGGTCTTCGGGAGCTACAAGAGGAAGAAATGACTCAAATCGACTGTCGGGTAAAAATCCTTCATTCCAAGTCATAGCCCGAGAGAGAGAAGAGAGGCATACCCGAGTGGTGAAGGAGTAGTCGCCAGAGGAGGAACCACTGGAGATGTCTTTGAAGAAGACCATGCCGACCCCGGCGGTAGGATGCGAGACGGCGAGGGCGAGGAAGCGGCTATAGCTTAGCAAGGAAGGAAGGAGGAAACAGGGGAAATGTGACTTGTGGTCGGGGAGAAAAGGGGGTGGGAAAGGGGGGAAGGGGCCAGGGGTAGATATTTTGGCGGTACGCCAAAATTTTGGAAATGTGGAGGGAAACTTTGCGCGCGGTGCCGCCGGACCATTCACTCTGAACGATTGTGCGCATCGCAAACGATTCTTCTGCTTTACGCGCATGGGATGAGTTTGATAATTCAAATTTTGGTGGAAATGTCCCCGGGTACGTCATTGCATAATTTAACATCGCTTGCTAATTTGGGCACACTAAAGAGCGTACAGCAGACAGACCACACTTACTGAATCGAGCAATTTTAGTAATTAAATAGAGCCAGTTGACCTAAACATTGCTAAACAAAATACCAACATTAAAAACAAAGCCTAAGTACGCACAATTTTAACAAATCCGCCGCCACGCCATCCTATGCATCACCGGTGTGAGATGAGACGTCAATGACTTGTCCTGGCGACATGCCGCCGTTGGTGGACTCCGCGCCCCCAAGCTGAAGTCGACCGCGTCCTCATCCTCGTCCTCATCCTCGTCCTCTTCCCCGTCCTCGTCTTCAACACCGCCCTCAAGGTTGTAGCACTCGTAGTAGTGGCTGCGCCAGAGCTCGCATTGGTACTCCACCGCTGATTCCTTGATGGACAGACTCTTCTCTACCTCGACCTCAGCCACGTGCAACTCCTCCTCCTGGCGCTCATCGATCTCAGCCGCCTCCTGCATCTCCAACTCCCGCTCGGTGACTTCATGAGGAAGCAGGTGCTTTATGTCCACCACCGCCTTTTCAGACGTGGGTTGCATGATGGAGTCCGAGGTGGCCTGGAATATCTTGGCGTGTGCATCCTCGATCTTGGCGTAGATGGCCTCGACCCGGGCCAGGGCGACATCAGCGGCACGGAAGGCAGCTCGAGCGCTCTCGACGTTTGCAGCCGCCGTCGCAGCAGCTGCCCTGTCGACTACCACAAACGCCCTCTCGGCGGAAGCAGTCGCACTCAATGCGGATGCGGCGGCACTCTCGGCGTAGGCGGCCGCGCTCTCGACGCAGGGGGTAGCGCTCGGGGGGAAGCGACCATCGTACGGGCCTTCACGAAGCGCTTCCACTAGTAGATAAAGGGTCAAACTTGAAGCACATTAGTGCCGGTTCCAACGGCTAGCCAGGCCGCTTTCATTAGTACCGGTTCATGGTGAACCTTTAGCACCGGTTCGTGCCACGAACTGGTACTAATGAGAGTAGTGGCAGGATGTTGTCAGACTGGGGCCCCTCCAGCCCCTTTAGTACCAGTTCTTGGCACGAACCGGTACTAAAGGTCGTCCTACATAAACCCTTCGTCCACCCGAGCTCGCTCTATTCTTCCCATTTCCCCTCTCCTCTCTCTGTTCTTCCCCTCTTCCTCTCGAGCTCATCACACATTTTGCCCAAAATTTGTCAAGATTTGAAGGCCCCCATCCATTCAAATGATCACAAAGGTTAGCAACTTTGTCCTTTCATCTCTCATTGCTAGATTAGCTCTTGCAATGCTTTATATAGTGATTAATTTGTGAGTTTAGTAATTTGGGAGGATATATATATGTGCTAGTATTTGATTTATATGCAATTTTTTCTAGGAGGTATGTGAACCGGAAATTCCAACCGACCCTATTGTCGAGAGGTTAAATTTAGTTGAAAGAGAAAATGAGTACTTGAGAGAAAAATTGAAAAGAATTGAGGGGGAGAAGATGGAATTGGAGTTGCATGTTGCCGATGTCGTCGATGATACAAGATCAAGATGGAGAAAATGCGCTTGAAGATTAGAGAGATTAGAAAATATGCCATCGATAGTGAGGCTTGGTATCATTATGCTGTTGGATCCATTGTTACCTTAGTTGCGATCTTGATTGCATTTGTTGTTGCATTTAAATGCTTTAGCTAGAGAGTTATTTGTTTGTTGCATTTAAGTCTTGTATGAACTTTATGTATGAACTTGTATTAATTTAGTCTATTCGGTGTTGTGTAATGAATATGAGCCGGCAATGGATGTACGATGACCGATGCTCTCCCCAGTTCGTTGAGGGCATGCATACTTTTCTGCTTGCGGCTGAGGCAAACAAGCGGGCGGATGGTTTTATGCCTTGTCCATGTGCTAGCTGTAAGAATGGTCACAATTACTCTATGTCAAGAACCATTCACGTCCACCTGTTTAAGTCCGGTTTCATGCCCCACTATAATGTTTGGACCAAGCACGGAGAAAGAGGGGTTATGATGGAAGACAATGAAGAAGAAGAGGACGACGACAGCTATCCTGGCCATGGGTTCCCTGAATACGATGATACAACAATGGGGGAAGAAGTTGAGGCGGTAATGCGGGAAGAAGCTGAGCCGGCAATGCGGGAAGAAGCTGAAGAAGAGGCATCAGATGAGCCCGTTGATGATCTAGGTCGGGCCATTGCCGATGCAAAGAGAAACTGCGCAAGTGATTTGGAGAAGAAGAAGTTGCAGCGCATGTTAGAGGATCACAAAAAATTGTTGTACCCGAATTGCGTAGGTGACAAGAAAAAGCTGGGCACCACACTAGAATTGTTGCAATGGAAGGCAGAGAATGGTGTATCTGACAAGGGATTTGGAAAGTTGCTGATAATGATCAAGGATATGCTTCCAAAGGACAACGAATTGCCCGAGAGTACGTACGAAGCAAAGAAGGCTGTCTGCCCTCTAGGGTTAGAGGTGCAGAAGATACATGCATGCCCTAATGATTGCATCCTCTACCGCGGTGAGTACGAGGATTTGAACGCTTGCCCGGTATGTGGTGCATTGCGCTATAAGATCAGCCGCGATGACCCTGGTGATGTCGAGGGCGAGCGCCCTAGGAAGAAGATTCCTACCAAGGTGATGTGGTATGCTCCTATAATACCACGGTTGAAACGTTTGCTCCAAAACAAAGAGCATGCCAAGGCGATGCGATGGCACAGAGAAGACCGTAAGAAAGATGGAAAGTTGAGAGTACCCGCTGACGGGTCGCAGTGGAGAAAAATCGAAAGAAAGTACGGGAAGGAGTTTGCAGATGACGCAAGGAGCGTATGGTTTGGTCTAAGCGCAGATGGCATTAATACTTTTGGAGAGCAGAGCAGCAACCATAGCACCTGGCCTGTGACTCTATGTTTGTATAACCTTCCTCCTTGGTTGTGCATGAAGCGGAAGTTCATTATGATGCCAGTGCTCATCCAAGGCCCTAAGCAACCTGGCAACGACATTGATGTGTACCTAAGGCCATTAGTTGAAGAACTCTTACAACTGTGGAATGGAACAGGTGTACGTGCGTGGGATGAGCACATGGGGGAAGAATTTGACCTAAAGGCGTTGTTGTTCGTGACCATCAATGATTGGCCTGCTCTCAGTAACCTTTCAGGACAGACAAACAAGGGATACCGCGCATGCACGCACTATTTGGACGATACCGACAGTATATATTTGGCTAATTGTAAGAAGAATGTGTACCTGGGACATCATCGATTTCTTCCGAGCAGGCATCCCGTAAGAAAGAAAGGCAAGCATTTCAAAGGTGAGGCAGATCACCGGACGAAGCCTCGCCACTGTACTGGTGCTGATGTACATGATATGCTCAAGGATTTGAAGGTGGTGTTTGGAAAGGGTCCTGGTGGACAACCTGTTCCAAATGATGCTGACGGACGCGCACCCATGTGGAAGAAGAAATCTATATTTTGGGACCTGCCCTATTGGAAAGACCTAGAGGTCCGCTCCGCAATCGACGTGATGCACGTGACGAAGAATATTTGTGTGACCCTGCTTGGCTTCTTGGGCGTGTATGGGAAGACAAAAGATACACCTGAGGCACAAGAGGACCAGCAACGTATGCACGGAAAAGACGGCATACATCAGGGTCATGCAAGCTACGCTCTTACCAAAGAAGAGAAGGAAATCTTCTTTGAATGCCTGCTCAGTATTAAGGTACCGTCTGGCTTCTTGTCGAATATAAAGGGAATAATAAACATGGCAGAGAAAAAGTTCCAGAACCTAAAGTCTCATGACTGCCACGTGATTATGACGCAACTGCTTCCGGTTGCATTGAGGGGGCTTCTACCGGAAAACGTTCGATTAGCCATTGTGAAGCTATGTGCATTTCTCAATGCAATCTCTCAGAAGGTAATCGATCCAGAAATCATACCAAGGTTAGAGAATGATTTGGTGCAATGTCTTGTCAGTTTCGAGTTGGTGTTCCCACCATCCTTCTTCAACATCATGACGCACGTCCTAGTTCACCTATGCGAAGAGATTAATGTTTTGGGTCCTGTATTTCTACACAATATGTTCCCCTTTGAGAGGTTCATGGGAGTCTTAAAGAAATATGTTCATAACTGTGCTAGGCCAGAAGGAAGCATCTCCAAGGGCCGTCAAAATGAGGAGGTCATTGAGTTTTGTATTGACTTTATTCCTGACCTTAAGCCGATTGGTGTTCCTGAATCGCGGCATAAGGGCAGACTAGATGGAAAAGGCATGCTAGGAGGGGAACAAATAATATGTATGGACGGACATTCTCTCACTGAAGCACACTACACAGTTCTACAGAATTCCACCTTGGTGGCTCCGTATATGGATGAACACAAGAATTTGCTACACTCCAAACACCCGGAGCGGTCTGATGACTGGATTACACGTGAACAAACCAGGAGTTTCGCCAGCTGGTTGTAGACACCTACCATGCATGACACCTCTATTGAAGATGACATGTACTTGTTGTCCGAGTTACCATCTTCGAATATAATGACTTTCAAAGGGTACAAGATAAATGGTAATACATTTTACATGATCGCCCAAGATAAGAAGAGCACCAACCAAAACAGTGGTGTCCGCTTTGATGCAAAAACCAAGACGGGAAAGGAAACATATTATGGTTATGTACAGGACATATGGGAACTTGACTATCGACGCGGTTTGAAGGTCCCTTTGTTTCGGTGCAAATGGGTCAATATGACACGAGGCGGGGTAACGGAAGACCCGCAGTACAGAATGACAATAGTGGATCTCAACAATCTTGCATATGCAGACGAACCATTCGTCCTAGCCAATGATGTGGAACAGGTTTTCTATGTGAAGGACATGTCTACCAAGCCAAGAAAAAGAAAAGATAAGGAAGTGAATGCATCGTACGATGAGCCAAAGCGGCACATAGTTCTTTTTGGGAAGAGAAACATCGTGGGAGTGGATGACAAGACAGACAAGTCAGAAGATTATGAAAAGTTTGATGAAATTGCTCCATTCACAGTGAATATTGACCCGAGCATCCGTTAAATGATGAAGGTTTTCCATGGTTACGGTGCAAAGGGACACACGCGAAGAAAAAGTTTCACACCAAAAGATCTGGGATGTGATCAGCTTCACTATCATCACTTTCTTCTGTATTTCACATCCAGAAGGGAATCTCTGTAATAGTTAGGGTAGTTAATTATGTGTTTTGGCATTTGAAACGCGAAGAAATTTTATGTGCAAACAAATTCTTTCATGCCTTTACTGATTTTTAAAGTTAAGTTATTCACAAACTAGTGATTCACACTAATTTCAAATAATTCAAAATTTAAACTATTCAAATTTGAAAACTACGGGCACTAACAGAAAGTTTGTAATTTTTTGTACCTAAAGCAAAAATATTCACAAAGAAACTCTAAATACACAAAAAAAACAACTCAAAAAAAAATAAAGCAAAAAAAAAATAAAAAAGCCCGCCTACTAGGCCAGAGCAGCCTGCATACGACTAGAAACCCAACCTGTTGTTGGGCCAGGATGCAGGCCCGCAAAGGCCCAGTAGGCCAACAGGGCAGCACAGAATATGTAGGCCCAGTAAGCCTGCTTTGGAGAGGAGCTCGAGAGAGCTACCGCACGGGGGTTTATAAACCAGTGCGGTCGCCCCTTGGCTAGCGAGGTGGGACTAAACTTGCGCACCGCACCTGCGCCAGCGCACCCCCTTTAGTACCGGTTCGTGGCACCAACCGGTACTAAAGGGGGGCCTTTAGTACCGGTTGGAGCCACCAACCGGTACTAAAGGGGGTGCGGTTCCCGCCGCTTGGCCTGGCCAAAACAGGCCTTTAGTACCGGTTGGTGGCTCCAACCGGTACTAAAGGTGCCTTCTATATATACAACACTTACGAAAATTTCATTCTCCCTCTGTTTCTTCCTCTGTTTCCCCATTGAAGCACTGCCTGCGCGCCCCGATCGATCGACGCCGTCGCCGTCGCCGCCCCCGTCCCCGTCGCCACCCTCGTCTCCGTCGCCACCCGGGGCCCATCCCCGTCGCGCCGTCCCCGCGTCACGCCCCGGCCCATCGCCGCCCCCGGCCGTCGCCTCGCCGTCGCCGTCGCCCCGCTGTGAGCTCTCCCCCTCTAAGCCCTCTCCCTTGCCCCCAGCGGCCACCATGGGCGCCGCCCCTCCCCGAGCCCATACACACACACAAGCATGATGAACACACACACACACATACATATGTATGAATTAATGCATGTATATATTAGTATATACGTATTTTGTATGTTTAATTAGTTTAGATTTTTTAGATTATTATTTTTTCACTAGTATATATGTAAGAATGCATGTTAGATGGATATAATTAGTGTTTAATTAGTATTGAATTTTTTATGTAATGTTGTTTTTCAGTTTTTTAATGGATGTATAAAAGTTGTGTTTTCTGTTTTTAGTGTTAGATGCTTAATTAGTATGAAATAGCATATAGAATTTTGACATATGCAATGATAGCATAATTAGTGTTATATAGAAATGTTAGAAATTTTAGTTATCAAAATCCAATCATTAAAAAAATGTTACTTTTTGCGGGCATATAGCTAGTATTTGTTCTCGACGATGCCCGGCCCGCATCCTCGCCGTCGACCCGTCCGCGACGACGTCCGACTGACCCATGTCCGGGACTGGGCTCCGTCGGGCTGGCACTGGGAGGTGCTGCCTGGAGGGGCGCGCCGCTCGATGAGGAACCCGGCCCCGGGTCCCGTTGTCGACCCTGATCTCGTTTGGTGGCGTTCGCGTGGGCCAGTTTCGGTGCGGAGGGAGCCGGCCCCGCCGGAGGTGGTACGTCGCCGTGTCAGGGAGGAGGACGAGCACGTCCATCGCTACATGGTTGCGTTAGAGGGCGGCAGGTTCTCCAATACCTGGCAGTTTCTTCAGGGATCTCACTTCAGCTATGATCCTGTGAGGGTTCCTTCTCTTTGGGTATCCACCGCCTGCGCCGCAGGAACCGCGAGTGTCCTAGATTCTTCTGTAGTATTCGGTCTTTAATTAGCTACCTAGCCAGTGATGTACTATTCAATATTATATATTATTCGAGACGATGCATTCGAGATTATATCTATTGTTTGAAACGATGTATTCGAGATTATATCTATTATTCGAGACGATGTATTCAAGATTATATCTATTATTCGAGACGATATAATTTGAATACTAAATTGTTTTATATTTCTTTTGGCATAGTTAAATAAAAGCTATGGCGGACAATACCGACAGAGAGGGAGAACAGACCATGTTCGATATAATACGCGGGCCAGATGATGATCAGAATGAAGAAGATTATGACGGCTCCGAATTTCTAAACAACACCGGAGAGGGTGATATGATATTCGATCGCGACGACCGAATTGATGAAGTCATGAACTACGATTATGACAATGACGAAGAACATGTTGATCCTGAAACAACAAAGACCGGCGAGGTATATATATTTATATAAGCAGGCATCTGGTGATCATCACATGTTTTAAATGAGTTGAAGATATATTAACGAATCGATCTTTCTTCTTTCAGCCATCCGGATCGAGCAAATCTTCAGGCAACAGGACGAAACGAGGCCCGAACAAAAAGTTGAAGGAGGGCGTAAAGTATAATATCGAGGCAATCAGACCTAATGGCGAACCATTAGCGCCTAAGAAGATTGCGGACAAGTTCGTTCGTCAGTGCGGAGTTCTTGTGAAGGACCAACTCCCGATCTCCCTTCAAGAATGGAGAGAGCCAGCAAAGCCACGTCCAGATCTTACTTTTGTCGACGACAGACAAAAAAGTCTGCTTTGGGATACTCTCATGGAACATTTCACCCTACCAGATCATTTCACAGAAGCAGATGTGCAGAAAGTCAAGGACGCTGCTCTTAGGAAGATGGCGGTTGCATTCAAGAACCACAAGAATCGTGAATGGGACAAGTACGTCAAGGGAGGAAGGAAGACTCCAGTATTCGAGGGAACACTAGAGAATCAAAGTGCTCATTGGGACGATTTCGTGAAATTCAAGGATTCAGAATTAGCTAAGGAACGGTCGAGAATAAACAAGAAGAATGCCGAAAAAAGGATAAGTTCCATAAGCTGGGGCCAGGTGGCTACGCGGTGGCAATGCCTAAGTGGGATAAGTCTGAGAAAGAGATGGAGGATGCAGGTGTCACTCCGGTTACTAAGAGCTGGCCCCCCAGGTGCAGGACTTGGTTCTATGCGCATGGGGGGGAGTTGGACCCGAAGACAGGCAAAGTTTCGACGAAGGCATGTCTGAACGGAGCCGACGATAATATACTTGTTGCAATAGAAGAGGCTCGAACGGGGGTGTTCCAGCCCAACAGAGAGAACGACGAGCTTACGCGTGCCCTGGGAAATCCTGAACACCCGGGAAGAACACGAGGCAAGGGCGCTATTCCGTGGTATGAGGGGTTTTCGGACTGGAACGCCGACTACAGAACCCGTGCGAGAAGGAAGATTGCGGAGGAGAAGCAGAGGAAGATGGAGGAGGAGAAGAGGAAGCTGGACTATGAACGCCTTCAAGGCCTAGAATCAGCGCACGCGGACTTGGTAGTCAAATTCCAGCGGCAGCAGGAGCAGATCGACTCACTTAGCCAGCAAAGGGGGTCTCAGCAGCTGCAGCAGCTAGCGGATGATCCAGCATTGGATACCACCGCCCCATCCATGCCGAGAAGCAGCGTGGGTTCCGCCCCGTTTGACGCAATGCTGGATAGATACCCCGTGGATGACATCGCGGAGAACACTAACTGCGAGCTACACTTCAAAATTAAGAACATATCCTTGAAGGTGGCGGACGGCGTTGCTTATACAAATTCCCCCGATGCAACCTTCCATTGCAACCCGATTCCAGCAGGCTATGCTCGTGTCGTGGTTGATGAGGTGGTGGACCAATATTCGGGGCTAGAGCTTGACATTCCTGGAGGTGACGAGGAGCACACACTCGGAGATGCCAAACATCGTATCATCCTATGGAGAAAGGATTGCATCATCTTTCGAAGGCCACCGACACCGCGTCACCCGACTCCTCGTCGAAGTCCGCCACCGAGTCAGCAGACTCCCGCTCCTCCAAGTCCACCAACGCGTGAGGCCACTCCTCCTCCTCCAAGTCCGGCAAAGTGTCAGGCCACTCCTCCTCCAAGTCCGACACAGCGTCAGACGTCCACTCCTCCTCCAAGTCCGGCACAACCTCAGGCCACTCCTCCTCCAAGTCCGGCACAGCTTCAGGCCACTCCTCCTCGTCCAACTCAGCCCCGTCAGCCGTCTCCGCCGCCTCAGCAATCGCAGAAGAGACACCCCGCAGCTATGGTGCGTAGCGGTACGAGTCGAGGTCATAGTACAGGAAGTACAGGCGGAGGCAAGCGATATAAATATGGTCCAAACCTCACTACTCCTCTTCCTGAGAGGGCTTACGACAGGACCGAGGAGCAAACCAATGCCATAGTGCGGGCAGAAGTCGACGCCCATTTTGGACCGAAACCGCCACCGCCGCCAAGGGAGAAAGTGCCTGTGGAAGTAGTTGACCACTTCATTCGTATGGCTCAACCACCAGCTCCTAAGCCTGTTGACACAGACTATGAGCGCCACATCAGGAAGTTACATCGACAACGTCTACAGAAGGAGGCGAGCTCGAGCTCGAGCAAACAACAAGCAGCTGTCAAAAAATGCGGGAAAACCGTTGCCCAGCTGGGAGAACAGGCGGCGCAATCGATCCCCCCGCTTGTTGTGCCGCCAACAACACGTGACAGTACGCGCGCCCAATATTATTGTGGGCAAACAGTTTACGTTCCCGAGGTGGGCGATGTGGTAATAACCCAGGAGCATATAATGCAGGCTGAAACTCTCAACATCACTGTTGGACAACTCCTCGAGATCGAGGACATGCCTGTGCTTACAGAGGAGGAAATAAAACGGAAATATGCCCGGGGCCAACCTTTGGTCAAGCCAGAAGAGGTCAAGAAGCTCCCAACGAGAATGTATGAATTGCATCAATGGTACATGGACATTACCAAGAGATCCGATCGAGAGTCCCTCATGGTGCAAGTCAAGAAGGATCATTACTACCATCAGAAACCTGTGACCGTTGAGTATTCTGAACTGTTTCAGTTATACAATCAAGACGCACTCGACAAATCTATCGTCAGTTGCTATTGTCTGTAAGTGATTTCTTTCTGTAATTTAAGTCTCAAGCTAGCTGTAGTGATCCTTTTGATCAATCATTACCTGTAATTATCCTCACTATATTCTTTTCTGTGGTATTATGCAGGATGAACATGTATGAAATGATAAAAGGTGGACTCTATGGCATTGGGTTCATTGGCCCAAACACCGTTAATGAATACACATGGAAAATAAACAAGCATCATGAAAAGCAGGTAGAGGACAGCATGCTAGAGTTCTTGAAGCGCCTCAAATACAATGAAGATATACTACTTCCTTACAACTTCCAGTGAGTCACACTTTCTTGTACTACAAATTCTCTGTTTTACCTACTAGCTACATACATGTTTTTGCTTACATATGCCCGCTTAATTAAGACATGCAAACGTGTGTGCATGCAGATTTCATTGGATCTTGTGTATCATTAAAGTTGACACCGGAACAGTTGAAATATTGGACTCACTACTCAAAGCAAATAGTGACTATAACATCTTGTTTGGGATAGTCAACAGGTAATTTCAATCATTATTAACTATATATCTCGGCCTATTTAGTTCGTCATTTCATGATATGAACTATTTAATAACCCCTTTATTCATTTTCTTTGTCGGCGGGCAGGGCTTGGGCAAGGTTCATCAGCGTCGCGGAAGGCGAATGGAAACGACAGCTGAAATGGTTTTGACCCAAGGTAAGTAATTAAGTAGTACTAGCTAGCTAGCTAGCTGCCATCTCTTTAATTATCATGCTTGATTAATTATTATCTGATCAAATTAAATTCCATTCTCGTAATAAAGGCCCTGAAGCAGGCGCAGGGGACTGATCTGTGTGCATTCTGCGTTTGCGAGAACATTCGCATGATGGCGTCCGAAAGGAGCAGATCTCAAAGACAGGAATGGGTACGCTTGTCAGAACACTATTCACAATTTTTACACCATTATCGATATCTAGTCACACAACTAATACACATGCATATTGATCTCCTTCTTAACAGTTCACAGAGGTGCGGGACAAGCTCCTAGAAACGGAGCGCGTAGAAGCACTTCAAGAGGAAATAGCGGGATTTTTGCTCGACCAGGTCATAAATCCGAAGGGAGAATACTATTACCCGCTACCGCCCCCATCGACCAGGTCATGAACCACTTCCAATTGTCATCGTGCTCCGAAGGCACCAATTAGGCTAATGCCACTGGCTCCGAAGGCAACATGCATATGTAGGAGAAATTGTATATAGCTATACATGTGTGTATGTGTGAATTAATATGGTGGTTTGTGAGACATTGATGATATATATATATGATTGGTTCTACTAGAAATTCTATTTATATATATATATATATATGTGCATAACGTGTACAATGTGTAGTATCGTAAAATACCAGAAAATGAAAAAGAATTAAAATGGAAAACACAAAATTAAATGAAAAAGAAATCATAAAACCAAAAAACCCCCAAACATTTTAGTACCGGTTGGTGTTACCAACTGGTACTAAAGGGCTCCCGGCCCCCGGAGCTGGCTCGTGCCACGTGGTTGCCCTTTAGCACCAGTTCGTGCTGAACCGGTACTAAAGGGGGGGCCTTTAGTGCCCACACTTTAGTGTCGGTTATGGAACCGGCACTAAAGGGCCTTACGAATCGGTGCTATTGCCCGATTCTGCACTAGTGTTCCACGGCCTCATCTTTGCAAGAAGGGGGTGCGGGAATGGGGGTCGGGATTCGTGGATTCGGGGTTGCCGGCACTTGAGCAGACGAGCCGGCGAAGCTTAAGGAGGGAGACTTAGATAGACCCAGATATTTTCATCGCAAATGGTTCCTCGAAAACAACTATGTGTGATGTTGTAGATATTTTTTATTACGTGTGAAAGACGAATTTGGAGTATAGTGGCAACGGATGGTGTTTTAAATGTACGAGAAATTTTGTAGTACTAATACAACTGTCATGTCAAATTTTGGAAAACTTCAGGGGTCATTTGACCTTTTAAGATATTTAAGTGATTTTCTAGCCATTTAATGACCATAATTGAAAGTTGAACTACATGTACATGCAACAGCTAACCATAATGGTTTGAAAACTCATATTTTGTGTACTTGTGTGCGATTTAATTCCATGTGGAGTAAATTGGAAGGAATTTTCAAACATATTGGTCTCAAGGCTATGACACAATTAAGCATGGAGTGACATGGCATTTTAATTCCAAAAAATTAAAAAAAGTCAGAAACACATTAAACCTTGGTTGATGTAATTTCATGCCACCAAGATGATGTGGAAAAAATTGGGCATATTTGACAAAAGTTTGGACACACACCCCTCACAAACCGGAGCAACTTACTAGAAGGCTCGTGGTTCCGAGAGGGAACAATGCATGTTTGATGACGAACAGGAGATAGCTTCCTCTTACGGCCTTCAATTTTTTTCTATATTTAACGTCCACTACTACAACTGTAATGTGAAATTTTGGAAAATTCTAGGGGTCATTTGACATTTTAAAGACATTTAAGTGATTTTCTAGCCATTTAATTCAAATTTGAACTACATCTACATGCAACGCCTAACCATAATGGTTTGACAAATCATAATTGTGTACTTGTGTGCGAGTTAATTCCATGTGCGGTAAATTAGAAAGAATTTTCAAACATATTTGTCTCACGACATGGACACATGCATATGTATGCATGGAGTGACATTGCATTTTAATTTCAAAAATTTTGAAAAATATCAGAAACACATGAAACCTTGGTTGATGTAATGTCATGCCACCAAGATGATGTGGTAAAAAAATTGGCATGTTTGACGAAATTTTGGACACACACCCCTCACAAACCGGAGCAACTCACTAGAAGGCTCGTGGTTCCGAGAGGGAACAATGCATGTTTGATGACGACCGGGAGATAGCTTCCTCTTACGGCCTTCAATTTTTTTCTACGTATAACATGCACTACTACAACTATAATGTGAAATTTTTGAAAATTCTAGGGGTCATTTGACCTTCTAAAAAACTTAAGTGATTTTATAGCCATTTAATGACCGTAATTCAAATTTGAACTATATCTACATGCAACGCCTAACCAAAACGGTTTGAAAAATCATATATGTCTACTTGTGTGCAAGTTAATTACATGTGTAGTAAATTAGAAGGATTTTTCAAACATATTGGTCTCATGACATGGACACATGCATGCGTATGCATGGACTAACGTGGCATTTTAATTCCAAAAAATTAAAAAAATGATCAGAAAAACATGAAACCTTGGTTGATTTAATGTCATGCCACCAAGATGATGTTGTAAAAAAATTGGCCTGTTTGACGAAAGTTTGACACACACCCCTCACGAACCGGAGCAACTCACTAGAAGGTCCGTGGTTCCAAGAGGGAACAATGCATGTTTGATGACGAACGGGAGGTAGCTTCCTCTTGCGGCCTTCAATTTTTTTCTACGTCTAACATGCACTAATACAACTGTCATGTGAATTTTTGAAAATTCCAGGGGTCATTTGACCTTTTAAAGATATTTAAGTGATTTTCCAACCATTTAATGATCGTAATTTAAATTTGAACTACATCTACATGCAACCCTAACCATAACAATTTGAAAAATCATATTTTTGTGTACTTGTGTGCGAGTTAATTTCATGTGCAGTAAATTAGAAGGAATTTTAAAACATATTGGTCTCAAGGCATGGGCACACATGCATGGAGTAGCATGGCATTTTAATTCCAAGAATATAAGAAATGATCAGAAAAATGTGAAACCTTGCTTGATTTAATGTCATGCCACCAAGATGACATGGTAAAAAAATTGGCCTATTTGACGAAAGTTTGAACACACACCCCTCACAAACTGGAGCAACTCAATAGAAGGTTCATTGTTCCGAGAGGGAACAATGCATGTTTGATGACGAATGGGAGATATTCCGTGGTTCCAAAAGGGAAAAATCGGAGCAACTCACTAGAAGGTCGTGGTTCCAAAAGTTTGGACACACACCCCTCACAAACCGTTCTCATGGGTGCCGCCGGTCTGCCCACGCACCAACGAGGAGTCACCGCCCCCCGAGGACGCTCACTCGATTAGCAGCGACGAGACTGAAGGAAATATGCCCTAGAGGCAATAATAAAGTTGGTATTTATATTTCCTTATATCTTGATAAATGTTTCTTATTCATGCTAGAATTGTATTAACAGGAAACTTAGTACATGTGTGAATACATAGACAAACAGAGTGTCACTAGTTTGCCTCTACTTGAATAACTCATTGAGTCAATGATGGTTATGTTTCCTAACCATAGACATGAGTTGTCATTTGATTAACGGGATCACATCATTAGAGAATGATGTGTTTGACTTGACCCATCTGTTAGCTTAGCATGATGATCGTTTAGTTTGTTGCTATTGCTTTCTTCATGACTTATACATGTTCCTATAACTATGAGATTATGTAACTCCCAAGTACCGGAGGAACACTTTGTGTGCTACCAAACGTCACAACGTAACTAGGTGATTATAAAGGTGCTCTACAGGTGTCTCCGAAGGTGCTTGTTGAGTTGGCATAGATCGAGATTAGGATTTGTCACTCCGATTGTCGGAGAGGTATCTCTGGGCCCTCTCGGTAATGCACATCACAATAAGCCTTGCAAGCAATGTGACTAATGGGTTAGTTGCGGGATGATGCATTACGGAACGAGTAAAGAGACTTGCCGGTAACGAGACTGAACTAGGTATTGAGATACTGACGATCGAATCTCGGGCAAGTAACATACCGATGACAAAGGGAACAACGTATGCTGTTATGCGGTTTGACCGATAAAGATCTTTATAGAATATGTAGGAGCCAATATGAGCATCCAGGTTCTGCTATTGTTTATTGACCGGAGATGAATCTCGGTCATGTCTACATAGTTCTCGAACCCGTAGGGTCCACACGCTTAACGTTCGGTGACGATCGATAATATGAGTGTATGTGTTTTGATGTACCGAAGGTAGTTCGGAGTCCCAGATATGATCACGGACATGACGAGGAGTCTCGAAATAGTCGAGACATAAAGATTGATATATTGGAAGCCTGTATTTGGACATCGGAATAGTTCCGGGTGAAATTGGGATTTTACCGGAGTGCCCCCCGGGGGGAGGGGGGGGTTACCGGAATCCCCGGGGGTTAATGGGTCTTGTTGGGCCCTAGTGGAGAGAGAGAGGGGTCGGCCACGGCAGGCCGCGCGCCCCTCCCCGTGATCCGAATAGGACAAGGAAGGGGGCGGCGCCCCCCTTGTCTTTCCCCTCTCCCACTCCTTCCTTCCCCCTCCTAGTGGGACTAGGAAAGGGGATTCCTACTCCCACTAGGAGGAGGACTCCTCCTCTTGGAGCGCCCTGCTAGGGATGGCCGGCCTCCCCCTTGCTCCTATATATACGGGGGCAAGGGGGCACCCCAAGACACACAAGTTGATCAGTTGATCTTTTAGCCGTGTGTGGTGCCCCCTCCACCATAATCCACCTCGGTCATATCGTAGAGGTGCTTAGGCGAAGCCCTGCGTCGGTAGCATCATCATCACTGTCATCACACCGTCGTGCTGACGGAACTCTCCCTGGAAGCTCTGCTGGATCGGAGTTTGTGGGACGTCACCGAGCTGAACGTGTGTTGAACTCAGAGGTGCCGTACGTTCGGTACTTGGATCGGTCGGTTCATGAAGACATACGACTACATCAACCGCGTTCTCATAACGCTTCCACTTACGGTCTATGAGGGCACGTGGACGACACTCTCCCCTCTTGTTGCTATGCATCACCATCATCTTGCGTGTGCGTAGGAATTTTTTTGAAATTGCTGCGTTCCCCAATAGTGGCATCTGAGCCAGGTTTATGCGTAGATGGTATATGCACGTGTAGAACACAAAGGAGTTGTGGGCGTGGGTATATACATATTGCTTGACGTCACTAGTTGATTCTTGATTCAGCGGCATTGTTGGATGAAGCGGCCCAGACCGATGATACGTCCATTTTGCATCATGCTTTTATATCGATATTCATTGCATTATGGGCTGTTATTACAAATATGTCACAATACTTATGCCTATTCTCTCCTATTTTACAAGGTTTACATAAAGAGGGGGAATGTCGATAGCTGGAATTCTGGGCTGGAAAAGGAGCAAATATTATAGACCTATTCTGCACATCTCCAAAAGTCCTGAAACTCCATGGGAGTTTTTTTAGAATATATAAAAAATACTGAGCGAAGAAAGTAACAGAGGGGGGCAACCCACCATCCATGAGGGTGGGGGGCGCGCCCTACCCCCCTAGGCGCGCCCCCTGCCTCATGAGCCTCCTGGTGGCCTCTGATGCCCATCTTTGGCTATATGGAGTCTTTCGTCGAGTAAAAAATCATAAGCAAGCTTTCGGGAAGAAACTCCGCCGCCACGAGGCGGAACCTTGGCGGAACCGATCTAGGGCTCCGGCAGAGCTGTTCTGCCGGGGAAACTTCCCTTCGGGATGGGGAAATCATCACCATCGTCATCACCAACGATCTTCTCATCGGGAGGGGGTCAATATCCATCAACATCTTCACCAGCACCATCTCATCTCAAACCCTAGTTCATCTCTTCTATCCAATCTTTGTATCCAAACCTTAGATTGGTACCTGTGGGTTGCTAGTAGTGTTGATTAATTCTTGTAGTTGATGCTAGTTGGTTTACTTGGTGGAAGATCATATGTTCAAATCCATTATGCATATTAATACCCCATCTGATTATGAACATGAATATGATTTGTGAGTAGTTACGTTTGTTCCTGAGGACATGGGAGAAGTCTTCCTATAAGTTGTCATGTGAATTTGGTATTCGTTCGATATTTTGATGAGATGTATGTTGTCATCCCTCTAGTGGTGTCATGTGAACGTCGACTACATGACACTTCACCATTGTTTGGGCCTAGAGGGAGGCATTGGGAAGTAATAAGTAGATGATGGGTTGCTAGAGTGACAGAAGCTTAAACCCTAGTTTATGCGTTGCTTCGTAAGGGGCTGATTTGGATCCATATGTTTCATGCTATGGTTAGGTTTACCTTAATACTTCTATTGTAGTTGCGGATGCTTGCAATAGGGGTTAATCATAAGTGGGATGCTTGTCCAAGTAAGGGCAGTACCCAAGCACCGGTCCACCCACATATCAAATTATCAAAGTACCGAACGCGAATCATATGAACGTGATGAAAACTAGCTTGACGATAATTCCCATGTGTCCTCGGGAGCGCTTTCCTTCATATAAGAGTTTGTCCAGGCTTGTCCTTTGCTACAAAAAGGATTGGGCCATCTTGCTGCACCTTATTTACTTTTATTACTTGCTACTCGTTACAAATTACCTTATCACAAAACTATCTGTTACCGATAATTTCAGTGCTTGCAGAGAATACCTTAC